>NW_013550541.1:32936-54814 GCF_000709125.1 Exophiala aquamarina CBS 119918 | reverse complement strand
ATTTCTAATCCTATAGAATAGAATGGCGTTTTATAGAATCTTCCGTAAGGCTTAAGTATAGCCTTGCCTAATGGATACCACGTGATCCTAGCTTATATAAGCCTAATCACGTGACTAGGCGTTAATAGGGTATCGCTTAGTCTTAACATATTTATTTCGAGGATTAATTATACGAAATTAATTTACGAGCTAACCTAGGTAAGGGCGTAGCCCCTTAATCTACTATAGAGATACTAAAATTATACGACTTCGGTTTCCTCTTACTTATCGACTATTAACTTAGCTCGAGCTTATATAAGCTACGGCCGAAACTTTAATCTTTTTCTATTAAATTTAGCTAGCTCGAGAAGTTTAGCCTTTCGTCGTATAGGGTCGGATTTCTATATAGCGCTCGCCGTCGTAGAAGTCGTTACTTTAGGCGTACGAGCTCGTATTCTATTCTATTAGCCGAGTTAATTCTCGAGTACTATTATTCTTTAGTTTTAAGTCTATAAGAGCTAGTATAGCTCTACCGCCTACGCTAGAGCGATTTTCGTTAGTTACTATTCGTTATCTATTTCGTACGCGGTACTCTTTCGCTACGTATAATAGAGAGCTTTAGAATAATATAAGGGTTTAGCTAGGAATTTAGAGTAATTCGTCTAACTACCGTATAACGAGGATTCTAAAGCTAAGGAGAGAAAAGAAAAGAGAAAATCTATCTACTATACGAATAAAGGAAATATTTTCTAGCCTCTCCTATAGTAGGTTAGTATCGTTTCCTAGGAGATAATCGATAGAGAGGAATTACGTAGCTTCGGCTATATAGTTATATAGCCTAAAGGTATACTACGAGTAATCGCTCTAGGGCGTACTCTAGAGCTTTATACGGATTTAACTCGTAATACTAGTATATATAGTTACGAGAATAGTATTCGTATAATACGAAATACTAGAGATTATTATTACGAATAGAGATAAGCTATTTAATTCTTAGTTCTAGTAGTTATTAATAGACCTATTAGGAATTAAATATAAGATATTAATATTATATTATTCGTAGGCGGACGAATAAACGGAAAGAACGAATTAGACGATAGAATAATACCTACGATACTATATAGATTACTAATAAAGGAATTAAGTCGAGCTACTACTAATAGCTTATTCGCCTTTAATAATAACGTATCGATAATCGGAATATCGCCGTTCTTTACGAATTACGGAAGATACCTAGACTTTAAGAAAGAACTATTAGGCGATAGACCTATAGCGGAAAGGGTAAGGGTAAAAGTCTAAGACCTATATAAATTATACTTTCTACTAAAGATAAAATTAGATAAAATATTAAAAGTAACTACGAAAACGGCGAATAAAAAAAGATCTAAGGAACTAGACTTCTAGGAGAAGGAGATAGTTTACGTTAATACGAAAAATATAAAAATATAAAGACTAAGTAAAAAACTAGATTATATAAAAATTAGTCTATATCGAATTAAGAAAAAACTAGAACTAGTTTCTTATAAGCTATAATTACTAGAAGGACTAAATATATATTTAGTATTCTATAAATTACTACTAGAGAAAGTACTAGACGAAACTAGATTAAGACTAGTATATAGCGATAAAGAAACTTAAGAACTCTATTATAATATAGAAACTATACTCTAGTATAGGTAAGAGGATAACTAAATAAAATACTTAATTAAATAGTTAAGATATCTAGAAGAAGAAAATACTTAGGAACTAGAGATAAACCTTAATTCGAAACTAGTTACTCGATATTATTAGAGGAACCTAGGACTTATTCCTAATCTATCGAATTAGTTACGAATTAACTATTAAAAATAAACTCGAGTTCGATAAGAGCTAACTCGTAGTTAATATCGACGAACGTCTCTACGAACTTAAAGACGCCTAGTACTTCTATCTCGCGGCGAAGTATACGACTAGACTACGCCTCTAGTTAGGCTATAGAATCCTAGAGGTCGCTATCGAACTCCTCGGTATCGAAGAAGTCTTTCTAGGCTTTTAGTAAAACTTAGCGGAGCCGAGTAATTTCGCGGCGTTTCCGACGGAACTTAGATTAGAGCTATTTCTTTTATTCCCTAACTTTTCGGAATTCTTCTACGGAAAAGGTACTATTATAGTTTCTTTAGTACCGAAGATATTTAGGGTATTTTATCGACTACTCTCGATTATAAAAATAGGTAATATTATAGTTAATATACTCGGTATAGGCGACTATAGCGGCGTTTTTAGGATTAGAAGATATAGCGTTCGTAATTTTAAGGCGACGTACGTTCTAGTTACGGATAGATTTAGAAGATCGATAGCTCTTCTTAATGCCTAAGGGCGATATAGTTAGCTATAAGAAGAGAAGATAGAAGAGTTATAACGGAGGGGGAGCGATTACCTTAAGTACGTTAAGGATAACGTAGATAGAAGGAGGAAATAGTATTACGAACTAGGTTATAGATAAGGTCGCCGAGATAGGCGCCCTATATTTTAAGGAATAGTTAAGGAAGGTTAGCCGATAGAGAACGAGGCTATATTACGTAACTAGGGGATATATTATTATATTACCGCATTATTTCTAATATAGTAACGTACTAAAGTAGTACTTTAAACATTATATATATACGCTCCTTTATCTAGATAGTATAGCTCGGATTATAATAGCCTACTATAACTCGAAAGCTTACTTAGTAGGAAGAAGAGGTCCTAGTACGATAGATACTAGATATAGATTTACGCGGATATACGCCTAGAATAGGCGACGTTAGTAGGAAAGCGAATATACTACTTACTAAGCGCGTCCGTAGTACGCTAGTAACGCCGTCTACTATCGGTATTAATTAGGCTACGAACTTCGTCCGTTAGCGCTCTAAATTACGTTTAGATTACCTTAGGAAGAAGGACTCGTAGCGAGCTCTCTATAAAGACCCTAGCGTTATTTAGGCGTAGTTTAATCTAGTACGAAACGTTATCGCTAAATACGGAGTAGTAGACGATAATATTTAAAACTTCGACGAGACGGGCTTCTAGATAAAAGTAATTTCTATAGCTCGAGTTATAACTAGCTCCGAGCGACGTAGTCGGCTCGTCGTTACTTAGTCTAGTAATCGTACGTAGACGACGATAATCGAGACGATCGTAGTAGACGAAAGAGTATTAGATCTATTAATTATCTTCGCTAGTAAGGTCTACTAGAAGTAGTAGTTCTAAGAGCTTTAGAACGACGAGTATACTAACTAAAAGCTCGTCGTTAGCGAGACGAAATAGACGAACGATAAGATAAGCTTATAGTAGCTCTAAGAGGTCTTCGAGTCGTCTACTAGGCGCTCGAGGCGAGGTAAATACCGATTACTTATTCTAGATAGCTACTATAGCTATAATACGTCCGAATTTAATAACTATTATACGAAGTACGATATTATCGCGCTTTTTATACCGTCGTATACTTCCTACTTACTCTAGTCGCTCGACGTAGCGTACTTCTCGCCGCTTAAGCGAGCGTACGAAAGGCGGGTTAAGGAGCTAATACGCCTAAACTAATACTATATCGATAAGAATGACTTCCTACGCCTATATATAGCGGCTCGCTTCGAAGCGTTTACGGAGTATAACGCGAGAGTAGACTTTCGAGTAGCCGACTTAGTACCGTACGATCTAAGCGTTATACTCGATTAATTAAGGCTAGTATTTCGTACCCCTACGCCGCCTTTCTTACTTCCGTCGAGTTAGGAGCTCGAGTAGGGCTAGGATTCGGAGACGCCGCGGACGGTTAAGTAGGTTTAGAAGTACGCTCGTACGCTTAGGAAATCGCTTAAGCGGAAGACTATTCTAACTCCTAGTCTAACTAACCTAGTCGTCGTATATAGGCTGCGCAACGGGTTACTAAGAAATGTAATTTACCGAAAGTCTAAAATTACACTTTACGCGAAAATATAAAACTTTAAATTTAACGCGTATTTTACGCGATTTTCGCGTTTTTTTTTTAAATAATATTAAATATATAGAATATATATTCTTATTTAGTATACTTAATATATTAAATAAGTATATATTTACTAATAACCCGATTAATAACCCGATCGGGTCGGGTTAATTTTACTATAGATATTTTCTTATCGATAAATTTAACGTGCTTACTAAGATTATTACGTCCTAAACTTAAAATCCACTTTACGCGAAGTACTATATCTTAGTAATTAACGCGTTATTTCGCGTTATTAATTAATAAATAGATAGTTTTTAGAGTTAAATATTATAATTTAGAAGTATAAAAAATTATATTAAATAGTTAATAAGTTATACTAAAAAATATAAATTTAAATTTTTAAGAGGGTAAACTAGTTAATCGGGTTATTTAACCCGATTACGGAAAATACTAATCCGTTGCGCAGCCTAGTCGTATAGATAGCTAAGGCTACTAAGTACGCTATTTACGCGTTCTAGCTAGCGTAGGAGCGAATTACGGAGCTAGAGGAGCTTATCTAAGTAAGGAAGAAGAGGAAGACGACTAGTAGGAAGTATATTAAGAACGGTAAGCTACTTAGTGCGAGCGATATACGTTAAGAGTACGTAGACGAGTCCGACGAGGAAGACGAGGATACTATTGTTAGGGAATATCTCGGGGGAGCGAATGGCTAGAGCGAACGGAAATGCGAGCGAATGCTAAGGATGTAGTTCGATGCTAAGAGGGTCGATTTTTAGTGTATTTTCACCTATAATTCCATCTCTTGCCATAAATAGCTATAAAATTATATTAATTACATCGAATTACTTACCGCTTACGCCGCCGCGTTATAAATCGATTTATATAGCCTTTCTTTAGTAATTTAATAACTCCTCCTCTTTTACGTACTAAAATAACTAATATTATATAATGGACCGCGCTAATTAGGTACGTTAAGTACTATAAACTTATTATCGAGCGCTACGTTAATGCGTAACTACCTTACTAGCGCTAGGAACCTATTATAGGAGAAGTATTCGATAATCGTAAGGATACGAAACTACGCTTATAGGTTTAGGCCCTTATTATAGGGTTTAATATCGTTTATAAAGGAGGAGGATCCTCTAAGGTTCCTAGAGGTCTTTATCGATATATTTATTACGGTAAGGAGACGAGGAATAGTCGTAGGCTCGAGGATCGCGTAACTCGTAACTCTAAGGATATAATTACCTTATAGCGTAAGCGTAAGGGTACTAAAGTTCGTTAAACCGACTACGATTAGCGCGTTAACCTAGTATTTATCCTAATTAATAAAAAGGATGAATCTTAAGGACGTTAGTAGACCTTAATAAAGGTCTACCTTACTTACTAGGGTTACGAGCTCTCTATTACCCTATTTACCGCGTATCTAAATTACCGTAAGAGGGTTACGAAGTAGAAGGAGTTAATTACGACGGTAATAACTTATCGTAGAGCTAAAGTTACGTATTCTAACTTAAGAAGGATTATCGAGAGTAAGGATTTTATACTATATTTATTCGTTAAGGAGTATTATAATACCTTACGTAAAAACTCGGTAAATAAAGAGGATAATAAATTAATTATTAGTCTAGTTTATAAGCTCTAAGAAAATAATTAGTACTACGAATTTAGGAGTAAGGTCCTTAAGAATAATAAGGGTAAGGTCGTTAATAGGAAACTTATTTAGATATAGTTTACGTACCTAAAATTAATATTCTATACGTAAAAGTTTATTAGCGATTTTATTATTTATATTAACGGTACCTTTAATACTAATAAATTAAAGATACTTCTCCTTATCGCTATCGATTAATTAAATAGTAGTAAAACCTTCCCTATAGCTTTTTCCTAGTGTTCTAAAGAGGATTAGGCCTCGTACGCCTTTTTTTAGTAGTACCTTAAGGATTATTACTTTAACGCGCTAGGAAAACCTCCCTACGCTTCTCTACGAGTCCTTATAAGTAACTAAAACGTAGGCATTACGGTATTAGCCCGAAAGCTTTTTCCGGAGGTTAGGCATTAGTTCTATAACTAGTATACTATTTAAGCGATGGAGAAAAAGATAAGGGAGTTTAGTACGTCGACGTAAGAGATTCGAACGATTTATTAGCCGAGAGCCTAGGATTATATTATATTAGCGACGGAGGAGGTATTAGAGGATAATCGATAATAATTTAGTAACGACGTTAGTACTTAATTTATACGTTACTTACTAGAAACCTAGGTTCTAAAGGAGCACCGAGTTATCCGCCTTTTTACTATTAAAAATACTAACCTTAAATCTACGTTAAGCTAGCGAAGTAAGTCCTATTATAATAGCGTTAGGAAGCTAATAAACGGCTAGTTATTACTAGAAGAGTTAGTAAAAGGGCTTATCCTAAAGATTAATTTAGTAGTTAAAGATATTAACTAGGACGAGGTTTCCTCCTCTACTAGTTACTCACGACTTACCTAGGGGCCCTCCTTTACGTAGTTAAGGTTATAGGTATCGAATTATACGACTATATACGTAGAAAGAGAGTAGATAGTATTAAATAATATAATAAGAGGAGGAGAAGACCTTAAGATACTAGAAAATAGCTATAAGTATAAGGTTTTACTCCGCTTTAGTATCGCTTATTAGTATTAGTTAAAACCTATCTACTTAGAAGGATTACCTATTCTAAGGACCCTTATTTATCCTCGCTAGTAGCTTAATAGAGGACCTATTTACTTATTAAACTAGATACCCTTTTATCTACTAACTAATACGTAATTAATACCGCCGCCGCCGCCGATAGCTCCTATTACGATAATTTATTAGGAGACGATAAATTAACTCGTAGAGATTAGGGGGTTCCTTAATCTATAGGAAGCTTATTAATTAGCGGTAGACGCCGTAAATACTAAGCGTTAAATTACTTACTTTAAGGTCCTATAGCTATAAAGTCTCTTACGCGCTACTTAACGGCGTTATTAAATATAATAGGTACCTCTATAGGCACTAGATCCTCGCCGATAAAGTTATTTAGTAAGGCGTAATACTTACGGACCCGTAAATTAGCGCGTATTAACTACTAATAAAATTAGTAAGCGCTAACGCCGCTAGGGTCGCTCTATATAGCTATAATAGGAGCGTTATAAGGCCTTATAGGTTATTAAATAAGAGATAGAGTAGTTATTAAATCGCGCGGTAATAGAGTAATAACTATTTAATAAAGAGGAAGATACTATAGAGTTTATTAGATATACGCCTCTCTAAGATATTCCTATAAGCTCTAAGATTATTTCTATAACTCCTCCTCCATCGAAAGTTATTCCTACGAGTAGTCCTCTACTAGAAACTTTAGATTTAGTAATCCTTACCTCGGAGCGGCCTCCGCTACGGCGCGAGCCCTCGCTAGAGGGTTCTCCGCTATAGATTACGCTAAATAAGCTTCTAGCGTTAACTACGCTAGTAGTACTTAGTAGGATAAAGAGACGGCGAAACTACACTATTAAATTTAACTAGGGTCGATAGTAAGGGTTTATTCCTAAGTCCTAGGAGCGATAGTAATTTAGTAACCCTAGGGCTAGTAAATGGAGCGGAAGAACATTGATCCGGAGGTCCTGGAGTAGCGTTAACACTAAGGTTGACGCCGACGAGGCTTTATTAAACCTTAGCCTTGTCGACGAGGGTTCACGATGACAGTGTAGTTAATAAATGGATGAATAATGGTAGGATATGCAAAAGGGGTCAATTTTACAGCTAAATTAGGCCTAGTTTACATTACTTGGCATTCGCTCGCATTTCCGTTCGCTCTGGCCATTCGCTCCCCCGAGACATTCCCCTATTGTTATTCGCGTTGCGGGCGCTCAGCGGCGTTGTAGGCGGTGTAGTACGATAGGGCACAACTCCAGGACGTGTCAAGCATTAAATACAACAGCTTAATGGCGAATTGGATACGATTTAGCGTCGTTGTGGTTGATAGAGCAAGCATGAAGAGTGGTGGTGGTTGATTAGTGTTCCACTAGCTTGTGTGTTCCACTAGCTTGTGGATTACGTTATACTGTTTCTTCAACCACTCGCAGTCCCTGATATCGACCCGCATCCAACGAATCTTAACCACGGTCCTCCATCACGGAAGGATCTCCCTGAGTCCAAACGACTCTCAATGCGCAATGTTTCAGTTTCCATATCCCATTAACCTTGATAACATCCGCGGAATACTCGCCGCTGACCATGAATTTTGGTCCGTCTGGTTCCTTGCCCCTCCCAGGAGGACAATGCTGCGCCATTGAAGTCGCCGTGACAAAAGCATTGTCAGCGCCGTCCTTAGCAACCACGCGAATGTTGCTGATGCTGTGCGTGGTATCCATAGGACCAACCTTGTCGAGTACATGCGTACGGATGATGGTGAGGCTGGGTAGGACTTTCTTGTCAGCGCCGTTAATTGTGAAGGAAACGTCTTCTCCAGCCCAGGCGGAGTTGAAGAGCTCCGCGTCATGGTTATCGCACCCAACCAGGGCCCGGGACAAGGCGTCCACGATGGCTTCGCGTGGGGAAAGGGTATAGAGGGAAGACGGCTCCATCTCGGCGACTGCGTAATATTCGACGGCAGACTATAGAAATTGCGCTCTGTTGATTCCAATTTACTCGCTAATACTCTCTTCGTCTTGCTCAGGCTCGTCTGAGCCATAACGGATCTTTTAAACCAGAACTTACAAGTCACGTGACCAGGCTCGCTCGGGATTTTCACAAAATTCCGGACGCCACATGTCCCCCAACTGCCCAAGGGATTTGTAGAAAATTCCAGGCAATCTAGCACGCTTCCCTTCATCCCCACGATTCCGGGATTTCTTGTTGGTGCCTAAGAGAGAACCAATCGACAACTCCTCAACAGAGGCAGATATTTGGCAAGTTGTCTACCGAATTCCACAGGATGGACAGGCCAAGGCTGGCCCGTAGCGCCAAATGGGGGCAGGCATGTGCTCCTTGCGCAGCCGCGAAGACACGATGCATTCGCTCCGACAAGGTTCGAGGGACGAAATGCGACCGGTGCCACAGCCTCGACCGAGATTGTTCCGACCAAGTTCAGGGACCGCGGAAGAAGAGACAGCCCAAACGCTCGTACGTTCACCACCCCTTCTCCAATTTCTGTGCGCATCCATGGCTCCATCCGATGTTTTGATTCCCATAGCTCCACTATCTATCAACTCTCCATAGAGGTATTGTTCAATTGGCGCGTCTCTCAAGATGCTGCCCACATCGTTGCTCGACAACCGGCAACCTACTCTGTTCATGGGCCATCCCTCGCCGGCCCTGTTGCGTCTTCTCTTGACTCTGCCTAACAAGTGATTATGTGGACAGGAGAGCAGCCGAGCTGGAAGAGAGACTTAATAGTCTGAGCGAGTTTCTAACTCCGTCGGGTGAGGGAGACAACCCGACTCCGCATAGCTTGTTAACACGCAGCGAGCCAGGCAATCTTGTGGGATCCAGGGCTCAAGACCGGCCAAGTCAGGACGACCCAGTGCTGCATGCCACAGTGCCCAAATTCGGCTCCAGTGCATCTATATCATGCACGTGCAAGTCGCCCGTCAGCAAGGCCGATCTTGTGCCCTCGGAGTCAGACGAGACTTTATTGTCCATTTACACAAATAAGCTCTCTTCACATTTCCCTTTTGTCGTGATTCCACCCGAGACGACTGCAAAACAACTATATGAAACTCGACCGTTTCTCATGAAGGTCATTAGGATGGTGGCTTCGGTGGGGTATTTGAGGTCCATGCGGGCACAAAGTCGCGCCGTCTTCAAATATATCTGCGACATGATGCTGATGAAATCTGAGCGGTCCTTAGACCTTCTCCAAGGCATCTTAATCTTCTTGGGGTTCTATCACTATATCTGTATGAGTCATGCCCATTATAATAATCTCGCCCATCTGGCAGTCAGCCTGGTGGGAGATATGGATCTGAACACATGCCCCAACTTGAAGGCTCGGGAGGAGCATCATCGCCTGGCTCTCGTGCGCGCCGAGGAACCGCGACCGAGAACGAATGAAGAAAGGAGAGCCCTTCTAGGCGTCTGGTACATGACTTCAAAGTAAGTCGGCCACCGCATTTCATTGGACATCTCGTTAACTTCCTTCGCCCCTTCAGCGCCGCGCTGGTCGTCAAGCAATTGGGACCCGCGAGATATACAAGGTACCTAGACCAATGTCTGCAGGAACTTGAGAGTGCTGCTGAATACGAGACCGATCAGCTCACCGTACAGCTGGTTCGTATTCAACATCTCACTGAGAAAATCTTCGATTTCCACACTGGGGATCAGCTCGTCAATGAACTGCCAGGCATTCCGAAAGCCGCGGCCGGGGAATATCTAGACGCATTCCAGGCAGAGCTGGACAGGCTTCGGAACGAGCTACCTCTTCATCTCAAAACAAACCGTGAGACCATCCTCTGCGTCGAGTACGAGTTCCAGGCGCATCACTAATCTAAGATGAGGGTTATAGCACTTCTATCTTGCCATTATAACAGTGCTTCACTGCGCCTCTTCGCGCCTCTTCTTGCCGATGCGCATCTCGTAGATGCCGTACCTCAGCCTTTTACCTCGCTCTTCCACTCGGGCTTATCCCCCCCCGACATCTTTTCACGTTTCACGGCCGCGCTCAAGACTTGGTTCAACTACTGGCTCACGGTCCCTGTATGCTCCTACTTCTACTTGCCCCAGCCTGCCTCCTCTCAGCTCATCCACGCCTCCAGGAACCTCGTCGAGTGGGTGAGACTGTGTGGCCCGACCGCGGTTAAATTCTCCAGTACTGGCACCGAGAGCCCTTCCTTGTCTCAGAAAGAAGTCACCACGCCTCTGCAGCCATTGCCATCATTCATCGGCGTCCTACCGTGCCCAGAGCTGGTCGCCCCCAAGCCTTCCGCGTCAGCCTCAGACTCCAGTTGTTATGCCCAAGCGATACTCGACATGCTCCGGGCTGAAGTCATTGCGCAGCCCCAGCTCCGTGTGGACGCCCTCGGTATCGCCGAGGCCATGGCTGTTCGGTTCGAGTCTGCAAAGAAAGAGATGGCCGCGGCGCAAGGCGGGGTGTGGGAGAACGACATGTGGGACGCAGCCGCGCAGCAGATGTGGATTAAGAAAGCCAGGGTCGAGAAGTGGTGCGAGAGTGCTGCCGTCGCGGCGATTGACAGGGAGAGCCAGCCGCTAGTCATCCCTCTCGACCACGGCGAGGCGACGCCTGCCTGGTGGAGTAGTGACAAGTTCGAGTCACAAGATGGCCAGGACAACTGGCAGTGGGCGAGTGACGCGTTTGATGGGATGGACTGCGATGCAGCATTCCTTGAAATCTCCGGGGACTGGTCTACGGATAAGGTCGGTGACATGTTACCGACGGGTAGGTTGAGCCCTCCAATTCGGTGAAAGGCCGAGAGATTCCCGGCATTCATAGTGTGGCTCCGGCACTGAGACCGTCGTCAAGAGATTCGGCGTCTGGGCAATTGACGCCTAAGAGTCTGGATATAGGTTTACTAATAAGCTGGCTTTCTTCCATAGTAGTGACATACAGGTAGAGGCTTGAAAACACATGTGAAGAGTAAACAACGATGACCGTGTTGTAATGTACCGGTCAGTACGCATCTGCAGTACGAGCTGCTAGTCTTAATGTGTCGGATCGGTCAACAAGTGACGCCAGGAATTGGCATATGCGGGTCAAGAGGATCTCTTGGTGATTCCATGAGCTACCAATTCTTGACCGTGAGTTGTTTGTCGCGGTCAGAGACGGAGTTTACGGAATGGTATCCATTAAAACGGCATGTCCGAAAATTCCGCGGGAATTTCGGAGGCGAGAATGGACCCCTTTCCCTGCGAGGCTATATTTCTTCATGCTCTCGACCATTTACACACTGCTCGTTGATGCAGTGGTACCCGTCAGGTCTTACCAGCTATACCAACTATTCGCTGAACGACCATGAGGTTGCTTTTGCTTGGCGTTACCGGCAACGTCGGTAGCCGGGCTTTACCAGCCCTGGTCAAACATGGCCACACTGTCGTCGCATACGTCCGCTCGCCTCAGAAGCTCACGCCCGCAGTGAGGACTTCGTTGGCCGACGTGGTTGTCGGCTCGGCCACGGACACGCAGGCAATAAAGAATGCCCTCCTCGACCACCGCTGCGAAGCTGTCTTTCACGCCGCCGGCGTGGCTCAGCAGTGGGGCCACTCCAAAACTCTTGAGTACAACACCATCTTCGCGGCCGTGGCCGCCGCCATTGTGGAAGCCCGACGTGAGCGCGGCGGCCCGGCAATTCGTGCCTGGCTGATGTCCGGCTTCCCTATGTTGGACAGCATCAATCCACCACATCTCATCGGAGACTATCTCCCCCTATTTCCCGAGCATCGTAAAAATCTAACCCTCCTCCGGGCACAAGAAGAGGAAAACATTGCCTGGTCACTATTTTGCGCCGCCCAACTGACACCCAAGCACAAGGAAGCTCTGATTCTCGCACCGAACGACTGCTCGGCCGATAACGTGATTGCCAAAGCGGAATCCCCCCCAGACTGGCGGGACACGCTCAAGTGGGTGCCGCTGATGGGGAACTATTTGAACATCATGACTCAGGCGGCTAGTTACGGGACTTCTATAGAGGATCCACTAGACTTCATTGCTGCCGACTTGGAGAAGGGACTACAGAGCGAATTTGTCAACAGACGAGTCGCTTTTAAGCAGAAGAACAAGGAATAGTGATTCCGTACCAGCGGTGAAAATCTCCTCGGGGCTATTTCAATGATATGTGGCAATTCAGGACGTATTAAGCACCCATGACACCATTACAGCAATATTTGAGCAGGGCTTTGCGTCTTTACTATTTCTACTACTCCTAATACCGAACCAGGGTGTTGCACCAGCACCTCCCTTATCTCTTGTCGCAGACTTTCGCGGGTCAAGTCGCAGGTTTTTCCGCGCAGCCATTGAAGATTTCTATTGTGTGTCTCCAGACCTGCTTCTCGACCCCTCTCGCCCGAAAGTCTGCCAACACTTTCTCATTATCCACGCTCTCGCTTTTCTCGTTGCTTAGAAAGATACCTCCTGCAGACATTGGCGACTTCTTTATTCCATCAGACAATGGAACGGTGCCATTCTTAATCGAATATCGGTCACTAGTTAAGTAGAACAGGGCCCTCGCCCCCGCCTCGTCGACCGGGGTGGCGAAAAATTTAACCACCGGGTAAACAAGCCCGTTCATTAGCAGACGTACCAGCCCAGTAGATCCCCGGGAGAGGAGAGGTGTCGCAACGGCGCCTGGAAAGGCGTGCACGAAGGATATGGCTGGGTTTCCCCGGGCGAGATGCTCAGAGGCCAGTGTAAGCATAGTGGCTGAATGAACTGCTGCTGCGAGGATAGAGTAGTTGCCCTGCATGCGAAGATCCAAGTCTTCCTCATTCATTCTGCCCTCTTGCCCGCCGGCTAGGATAGACACCACCCGCGGGCTCGCAGCCGCGTTGAGCAGCGGCAGCAGTCCATGTACAGCACGTATCCGGCTGTAGTAGCGAGTCGTCATCGATGGTTCGAGACCCTCGGCTGTCTCCTGACGGCCGCTGAAAGAGATAAAGCCAACGGACTCGAACAGAAGATCCAGCTTGGTTTCTCGAGCTTTGATAAATTCGACGACATCACTGGTGGCGCGGATGAGGGAGACATCTTTCTCAATGGTCGTATAGGTACCCTCGCCGTTGCTCTTGCGAAGCTCATCCAACAGCGCCGTGATCGAAGAGGCGCGCCGGGCTACAATATAGATGTGCGGCCGCACTGCATATCTAGCGAATTGAACCAAGGCACTCTGACCAATGCCGCTTGTGGCGCCGAGAAATAGTGCAACGAGGCCAGGTGGCAGTTCGGCAATGCGAGCATTAGATTTGCGAATAGCTTGGATGGCAACCATTTGAGGATATATAATGGTGGAATGTTTTCTTATCGCGAATAGTGTTTGTAGAAGAGTGGGAAAGGTTTGACGAAGAAGTAACTTTCTAGAGGCAGCCCAGCGCTAGACGAGCGTAGATGGGAAGAAGTGAAGCTCTAGCTTATCTAGGAGAGATATCTACCTGCTCAGATCTATTCCGAAGACGGGCATCTGGTCTACATATACACATGGAACGCAGTCTGTGCAGCGCCGAGCGAGTGCGAGCACCGACGGCTCGGGAGATATGTTACGGCTCTATCCCGGTTGGCACGACAATACCCCTGTACGAGGTTAGGTTCCCAACAACATGTGGCGTGTCATTACAAGAGCAAGCAGAAAGTGGAAGATCCGAACAAGTGAAAATCTATTGGGAGTGAGTGCACGGAAGCTCGGCCAATAGCATGCAATGCCAAGCCAAGCCACAATGTGGTCCATGGTGTACCGGTGCTATTTGAATAGACATTCAGCACTGCTCAACGCCCTCCGTGGTTTCTCTTATCTCATAGGGCGTAGTTCTAGGTCTTTCACAACTGTCGAGCTTGAACCCTGGCCTGCTAAAGGTTTCTCTGTCGGGGTTTCTAAAGCTCGTGAGGCGGGTTATGCCACCGAAACATTATGAGAGATAAGGGGCTGTCGTTATCCTGAGGGTGGCATGGACCCCGGTGACGGTGGCTTTGAGAATGGGGGGACGATATAGGGCGTTACCTCGTTCTCCTAGGTCCTGAGGGTTTAAGAATGATGAGAATGCGCCCTCTGGACCGAGACAGCCGCCTTCAGTTGTTCTTCGACAACCTTGCAGTCTTTTTCGAAATTGGTGGCCAACCCTATAAGCACACCCCCGCCCGCTGTTATGATCGGCTGCAATCGAAAATCAACATCTGCTCTACACTCTATTCGAGCGAGATCTTGTCTTGCAAATCCTACTTTTCTCCTTCATAGTGCACCTCGCAGGCCCCTCCTAGGAAACCGCTGTACTCTATTCAGCTCAAACAAGGAGACAGCAACAGAGAATTCGTTTACAATATACTGACGTATCCCTTTCGTCCGATGGCGACTCTTTTCCTCGAAATCACTGAGGGCCCAAATAGAAGACTCAAGCCCCCCCCTTCAGCGACGTATTTTCGAGGCGGGCCGTAGGTAGCAATACGCCTACACACTACGAATCATCTTATACGGCACTATTAGATACGCTATGTGCGGAACTCAGCTGTACTGTGCCGGCCTGTGTCAAAAGATCCGCTGTGCTCTACCATCCTCCATTATGTGTTACTCCATTAAGTCGAGATACAGAATCCCGAGCATCGATGATATAGAATAGAGAGCTGAATGCTTACTACGGCGCCCACGAGGATATTCGACTTTACGATTGTTGGTACCTTAGTCAAGGCGTAGATGATGGGCGGGTTTAGCTAAGCTTGTACAGTGTGCGGCTAGCGAAGTTAAATGCGCCATGGAGGGATTAGACGCATGAGAGGGGCGAAACGGGTCCCTCTCGACAGTGTAGAGGGAGGCCGTGAAGATCGAGTATGAAGAGGCTACTCGAGACACACTCGAAGAGACGGGGTAGAGTTCGAAGGGGCCGGAAGAGAGAATCGAGGGGAACCCGACGCGGCAGGGATAATATCGGCAACGAGGCAGATTTTGTTAAAAAGAGCAATGTTCCTAGTTTTCTAGTAACTACAGGTTATATAGCGTTCATGAGAAATTGACAGAATCCGACGGAGCCGGGGGGAGAATCGATGATGGGGGGCCTAATGCGGCAGAGGGGAGAATTCAGACCATGTCGGAGTGAAGCATGACAGGGTACGTTAGGGCGAACGGAGGTGAGAAAGGAAAGAACAGGTTGGAAGAGAGGGAGAGAGGGATGGGAGTGGGAGATAATGCTCTTATAGCCGTTAAAAGCGGCGGCGCGCCCATCCCGCGACCATACCCGAAGGGGCAGGACCGCCTAAACCGGAGGCGGATTTCCCTGCAACGACTTTACAGTTATAAATTCGCTTCTAGAAGAAATTGTACCATCGAAGTTATTTATTATTTATTATGTCGAACCTAAACTATTATAGGTGTAAGGTTGTCGACCCAGCTCTCCGAGATTACTCAAATCGCACTAAAAAACCGAATGGCCCACCTTCCGTGCTATAACTTGGAGCCTCCTATTGTCGAACTAATAAACTACTAACCGCAAAATGTGACTAATGTGGTTAAGCACGTTCGTCCAGCCTCATCTAAGAAGAGATACGGAAATTGTCCTAACTATCGATTAGAAGACGTCTAGTACTCTGGCGGGAAGACATTTACGAGACCGAAGACTTATGGTAGAGGCTTAGTGTTACGAACTAGGTCACTAGAAGGGTCGCTAAGGACAAGCTACCTATACTTAAAGGAAACAAGGAAGTTAGCCGATGGAGAACGAGGCTACGTCACGTGACTAGGAGATAGACTATAGAGGACTATAGACTACGAGGATAGTCTAAGTAAGTCTATAGTCTAGACTAGTATTATATATATACGCTCCCTTACCTAGATAGTATAGTTCGTAGTTAACTTCGTTAGTAATTCTATACCTACGTTTTAGGATATAGTCCGACGATTATATATTCCCTTTATTATCTTAGTTAACACTCTAGTACCTACTCTATTAAGGAGCCCTACCTTAGTTAGAACTACTTATAGCTCGGATTATAATACTTTAACTATTACTTAATTAATATTAAATATCTAACGTAGGATCCTCTCGAATTAGATCTCTACTACCTAGCGTACGTCTACTTATAGCCTTAAATAATTCTTTAAAGACTAATATTATTTAAGATAGTAGTTCTAACGAAGACTTAGACGTAGATATAGTTAACGTACTAGGACTTACTAATATATCTAGAGATAGCGTTAAGATAGAACTATTCTATAGAAATAGGGAGAAGCTAGAATACTTCCTTATATAACTTAAGACTACCTTTAAGCTTAATCTAACTAAGTATACTAGAGTAGAGGATAAGGTTATATTCGTAGTAATATACCTTAAAGGAGTAGCGTTCTACTAGTTTAAACTAGTATAGAATAACTACCTCGAGTCCTCTAGTCTCGATAATAAAACTAGAGTATATTTTAGGAACTTTATATAGTTTAAAATAATAATTAAATAGATCTATAGTACGATTAATAAGGCTATAGTAGCCTCTCGTACTATATATACTCTTAAATAAATAGAATCTATAGTTAATTATTATTCGAAATTTAAGAAGCTAGTAAAGGAACTAGAATATACGAATAATAATATCTTTAAGAATACGTTCTATAATAAATTAAAGAAAGAAGTTAGGAAGGAAATAATAGAGCGTTCGGAAACGTATTGTTACGGGATAGGACTACGGTAGACCCTAGAAGCACCTATCCTATACTAAGACTAGTCCTAAAATACTAAGGGGCCTAGTATATAAGACCTTAGGGGCTATACGAATCGTATACGAGATTTTTAGACTCCTTAAGTTCTTATAGTCGATGTTCTAAGGACTATATAGTAATTAATCGATTATCTTAGTATTCTCGTTAAGTTACTTATACTCTTATAATTCTATAAGAACTTCTCTTAACTAATATACTAAGGAAAGACTTAGGAGTATAAGCGGCGTAGCTAAAACGCGTACTTAAAGAAGGTTATTAGCTTAGATAGAGTAAATAGAAAATCTATCGCCCTAAGTAGGAGAGCTATCGAGTTCTACCTAGCGTATAGTAGAGGAAGCGCGGAAGACGCGCGGATCTCGAGCGGACTCGAGTAACCTACTATTATCGCTTAGTAGAGCTAAGGAAGATACTCCTTAAGGAAGCTCTAGAGCGTTAAGTATCGTACCTATATCGGTAATATAAGATCGCTACGCGTAACTATAACGTAGACTACTAGAAAAGAAATAGCTAGATAAAATATAACGGATAGAGGCGGAGCTTCGGAATAAGTAAGTTAATAATTCGGTAGATATCCTAGATATAACGCTACTCCTTCGTAAGCGACTAGTAAGCCTATAAGAAAATAGTCTAGTAAAGTATATTAAGATAGGAGAACCTAAGATATACGTAGATACTTCGCTAGCTAGTCTATAGAAGTTCGATATCTATTAGTAGATTCGTTTTTTTATACTATCGAGTTCGACGATACTATTAAACGCGAATCGTATTAACTTAGCGACTACGTTCTTAACTAATACTACTACTTTAGTATAGGCGCGCTAGGAAGAGGCCGTCCTAATATAGAAAGACTTTATCTACTTTCTACGAAACCTAGTATAAAACTTAGCGAATCGCTTAATATTCGTACTAAGTCGCCTATAGCGAAAACGCTAGGACGAAAGCTAGATAGTTCGAGAGCTATAAGAAGAACTTATACGTATCTAAACGAATATTCTACCGATATCTAAACGCGAGACGTATACTTAGGAGCTACTACTTATATTAAAGCCTAAGATTCGACTAGAGGTAATAAGATAATTACTCGATATTAAATCTAAAGAGTAGGTCCTACGCGCGGTATAGCGCTAGAAGGAGCTCTAAAGGACTTCTAGTAGAAGGCCTAAACTACGAGAAGTCTCGAAGTATTCTTCTAGTAAGTAGAGCGCGAAAACTCCTTAAAGGAAGCGCTTAGAGCTCTATTCGTATAACGATAAGTCGAAGGGAAAGAATAGAAAGTATAGACCTACTTTCGGCGATAAACTATATTAAAACTATAACTAACCTAGATATATAAGAGTAGAGTATTTATAGAGTACTAGTAAAGTAGCTAGCGGTATAGCTAGGAATAAGAGTTAGGAAAAGGATAAATTTCTCTAGATAAAAAAATTAATATCTAATACGGTACGCGCTACTAGTATATTAAAGCTACTAGGGAGTAGTACGATATTATCGCGAATACTAGTAGTAACTATAGATACGAAGTTTAGTAGTAAGAGACGTACGCTTCGCGTACTAATTAACTTCGAAGCGAAGCTAAACTTTATATTATAGAGAGTAATTATAGAGGAAGGCCTCGCTATAAAGATATCGAAGGAGCGTACTTACGCTATCGACGGCTACTTAATTTAAGTCTATAAGAATTACTATATAGTCCTATATACGACTAATATATTAGAAACGTACGTTTCTAGTACCTATAGGTTCCTAGCTACTAATCTTAGTAACTTTAATATAATCCTTAGGTATATCTAGCTTTATATAGTAGATCTAGAAGTTCGCTAGCGCGAAAATACGTAGTATTATCGTATAGTACGAGAAGCGTATATAGTTCTTATTTCCTTTCGAAAGGTAATAAAGCTAGTTAAAACCTATCGAGTTTACGCTATCTACTTAAAGAACTTAAAGTCTAATAGTAATCCTATTAAGGAAGAATCGTAGGATAATAGCGAAAGTATAGCGGTCTCTTTACCGAAAGAGTATCGAGATTTTAGTAATATATTCTCGAAAGAGAATATAGGTAAGCTACCGCTAGATACTAAAGTAACTTACTCGATTCCTTTAAAAGAAGGTTTAATAGCGAATTATAGG
The DNA here is from genome assembly GCF_000709125.1 of Exophiala aquamarina CBS 119918. NCBI lineage: Eukaryota > Fungi > Ascomycota > Eurotiomycetes > Chaetothyriales > Herpotrichiellaceae > Exophiala > Exophiala aquamarina. The sequence goes on along the minus strand of NW_013550541.1, from coordinate 35,403 downwards.
CTAATCTATTTCCTTAGTATAAAGGAGCTTCGAGTACTTCGCGAGTATCTTAATAAGTATTTAGCGCGGAAATAAATTAAGAGGAGCGAGTCGCCTACGAAGGCTCCTATTCTATTTATACTAAAGAAGAACGGTAGCTTACGACTCTATATCGACTATCGTACCTTAAATAGAGTAATTATAAAGAATCGTTATTTCTTACCCTTAATTAGTAAGATACTAGATCGATTAGTCGGCGCTACTATATATACTAAGTTAAACTTACGTAATATTATATTAAGATTAAATCGGTATATATTCTCGCCTATCCTATAGGTCGAATAAGGGAGTAGGGCTACGTTACTAGGGGTTCTCTCTCTTCTATATTAGCGGAGGAATAGTAACGCTATCGATCTCTATAGTCTTAAGCCCGCTAAAGGACTATACTTTTAAGACTTCTCGTAATAGACGTATATAAAGTCGTAATAGCTTTATTCGTAAAGGTTACTACTACTAAAATTTAGGCTATATAGTTATATAGCCGAACTCGTAGAAGGAAAAACGCTCTTAATTCTATAAACTATACTCTTATAACTACTATCTAGTATTCTACGTAAGCTCGCGTATATTAGGTTACTCTTCCTTCGTTACTTATCTCTTCGATCGTCTACTTTCTTCCTCCCTTACTTATTCTTCTATACTAAGGCCTCTTCTCTCTTCTCTTATAACTAAGCGCCTCGAGCCCTAATATATTCCTCTCCGCTCTACTACTTAGAGAATCCTCTTAAGTATATCTATAATACCTAGAACTATAGGCTCGCTAGCTAACTCGTAGAGAAATTACCTCGCTCTCGTAGAAATATCGTAATACTAAGTAATCGTATCGTATTAAGAATAATTCTTTATAGCTAGTATTTAGATATTCTTTTCGTTAACTTAAGGCCGTAGTATCGGTTATCGTAAGAGAAAACTTAGAGAGTAACGTCGAGATTAACGATATAATAGTCCCTCTCGATAACTTATATAAGCCGTTTATCTTATAAAGAGTAAAGAGCTTTAAACGAAATACTAAACGAAACGAAATTATAGTTAACTAGTAGTAAAAGAAATATTTATACTATAATTATAACGTTTTAGTATCGTATTCTTAAAGTAATATAAATAAAATAATATATAATAAATCGTCCTCGTATTTCCTAAATTATTCGGCTATATAGTTATATAGTCTAGCCTCCTCTACTTTAGTAGTTACTTCTTTAATCGTATTTCGATCTTACTCCTAATAGATTATATATTAGCCTTAATTAAATCCTTAAGATCGATAATCGTAACCTTCTTCTTCCTAGTAGACGTATTAAAATCTCCTATCTCGCCTAGTACGAAAGCCTTCTTCGAAAAGAATAGATTTATCTTCTAGTTCTTAACTTCTTTAGTAATTATATCTACTACCTCTATTCTCGTCCCTATATCGATTTATACTACTTATAGATCTTTACTATAGTAGAATACTCGAAAATTTATTATTATCTATAGCCTATAGTCGCTAGTATTCTATTACTTCTTACTTTTTATATCGCTAATAATAATATCTTCTAGTAGATATTCTTCGGTAATTAATAACGAGTAGAAATAAATTAAGTTCTTATTATTCTTCTTCTTCTTATAGTCGTAGATAGAGTCGAGATAAAAGATTTTACCTCCTCTTTCTCCCTTAGTTAGTTTCTAGATAATTAAGAACTAATATAGATCCTTATTAATAATAATAGTACGAGTCTAGTCTCTATTTCCTTTCTATAGTTTATAATATTTACCTTATTTAATTATATTCTATATATAGTATAGTATAATATAGACTTAGTTATTATTATATCCTCTAATAGCGATAATAGCTATTAGTATAATAGAGTCGTTTAGCTATCTAGTTCTCTATCTTCTAATTTCTAGAGTACCTAGATCCTTAATTTAAAGACTCTATCCTTCGTATCGTATATTACTACTACGAATCTTTTAGTTTAAATTATCGTACTTATTATAGTAATTATTTAGGCTTACCTAGATTACCGTTTAGTACTCTATATCGCTTTATAGATCGATATAAGAAAGCGTAATTATTATCGTAAACTTATAGAATATCTACCTAAGCTCGTTAACTATTCTACTTTTATTCTTACTCTTTACCTTATAATTAGCTATACTTATATATAGTTCTAAAGTAATACTAATAAGCTAGAGCCTAGAAAAACTCGTAAATATATTCTTCTTATTATCGTTAATTAATTCTTCTTCCTCGTTATTAATTCTTCTCTCTATCTACCTAACTATTAATTTCTATAGAACTTTCTATATTACCGTTAGGCTCTTAATTAGATAGCTCTAAAAGACTCGATTTATTATTACTTCCTTTAAGACTTAATTTCCTTAAAAGATCCTTTAAATTTCGTATTCTACCTTAGCTCCTACTATTTAGATTAGCGTAGAATTCTTATTT
>NW_013550541.1:30209-31446 GCF_000709125.1 Exophiala aquamarina CBS 119918 | reverse complement strand
TAGACTAATAGATTATAGTAGGAATTTAATTTTAGGACTTTATCTAGAACTAGATATATACTTCGAAGGTCTATATAATTATAGACTAGAAAGTCGATAGTATCTTCGAGATTTTAGTATAGACTAGAAACTTTATTTAAGACTCTATAGATCTATAACTTATTCTTAGTATCGATTTCTTTAAATACCTCTAAGATTATAATTATATTTTATAGGTTTCTACTACTATTAATTAATACCGAAACCTATAGTATTAGTATAACTATTTTAACTATTATCTTCGTATCTAGGATCCTTACTATAGCTAGCTAGATCGGATTAGTAATTACGAGAGTTAGTAGGCCGCCTTAAGTAGACTTAATTCGATTTACTTCTTTTAGATTATACGAAACTACGTTAGGATACTATATCTATTTATTCCTAGAAGGAGCTTTCTTCTTTCTATCGGCTATATTAGTCGACGCTATTAAGATAATAATTTAAAGCGTTTAGAGAGTAGGATAGCTTTAATCGTAATTTAGAAGATAACTTAAAGAAATAAAAGATAAGAGAGAGATCGTACGGGTAGAAAGGAGGCTAAGTAAGTAATATAAAGAAGGAAGAAAGAGAAGTCGACGATAGAAGCCCGTATTTATAGGTTAAGTCGCTTCTTTTTTCTTATCTCTCGTATATACTTCTACCTATATAACTATATAGTCTACGTACCTTTAATTTACTTTCTATTACCTACTCCTACTATATTTATTCCTTATAATAAATTCCTCTTTATATAACGTTACTAGTTCCTCTTATTAGGCCGTCTTCTTATCGAGTTTAGACTCTATCTCGCCTATTCTTCTCTTAAAATATTAAATAACGCTAGGAATTACTATTTACTTATTCCTAGCTTTCTTCTCTAGCTTAAGAGAGAGGTAAAAAGCTCGATTAAACTATAGGAAGTACTCTTATAGTTACCGATATAGAAGGCTAAAGTATATAAATTTACGTTTCTATTTCTAAATATTTCGCCCTAGTTACTTAGACCCTATCCTTTAAGGGTCTAGCTCCTTTCTATCTCCGCTATATTCTTATATATCCTAATATATAAAAGTATATAATACCTTAATATATTCTATAAGTCCTAATTAAATTCGTTTCGAGCGAGCCTTTCCGGTTTATAGTTATTTAGAAATCTAACTAAGTAGTTTAGTACGTATTTTACGTTCTTAATTTACCCTATACTATAATAGATAATTAA
>NW_013550541.1:25403-25954 GCF_000709125.1 Exophiala aquamarina CBS 119918 | reverse complement strand
CCTATAGAAACCTTAAGACTTATTTTATATCGTTTTTACTAAGTCCTCTTACTTCGATCTAACTACTAAAATCGCTCCTTACTTATACTAGGAAATTCTTTCTATAAGACGCCGATATATATACTATATCTATAGTAACTTTACTCTAACGTTAATTAATCTACGTTAGTCGAAGTAGCTTTTTCTTTCTTTACGAGGCTCTAAACTAATATTCTCTATAAGATATTATAAACTATTTAACTTCTTTCTATATACTCTTCTACTAATATCGATTCGAAATCCTTCTATAAGTCGCTTCGCCTCCTTTATAACTACTCTCGTTATAGAGCTACTTTAGAACCTTTTATTTTTAATTAAATAAACTAATTACCCTTCGAATAGAGTTTATCTTATTAAGCCTACGAAAAAGATATCTATCTTAGACTAGAAACTTTAACGTATTTCTTCTAAAAGGTTTCTAGTCTTCTTTCGCTATCCCTTCTAGTCTCCTTAATAAGAGTAGAAACTCTACGATCTTATAGTACTTTTCGTCGTACTCTTTCTACTTAAAT
>NW_013550541.1:19858-20623 GCF_000709125.1 Exophiala aquamarina CBS 119918 | reverse complement strand
CGCTACTTCTTTCTTAATATATTCGATCTCTAAAAAGGTCTACGTAAAAGTTCCTTCTCGATTATATAATATCTATAGAACTACTTCTCGCTCTTATACGATTAGACTATTACCGATTATAAACTTCTATATTCTCTCTAGAGTAAGTCTCGATTCCTCGGCTATAAGAGAAAACCTTAGATTTAACTATTAGGAAAAGGAGTATTCCTTATTATTATAGAGCTCCTTTTTTATTTCTTCCTTAATAGCCTTATCTCTCTAACGAATATCTTCTTTTAGCTTAGTACTATTCTTTTCCGCTAAGTTAATCGGCCTTACCTTATTAGCCTTCTTCTTATAGAGTATATTTACCTATCTAGAAAGGAATATACTATCTAATATCCGCTTCCTTAACCTATTTCGGAGGTTTTCCTAACGAATACTCTAGTAGTCGCTTCGCCGAGAACTTCGATAAACTACTACTCGGCTATCTAGACCTTCTTTATAAGGCTTAAAACGAAAATTATTAATATTAATATTATATATTCTTTTAATAAGGCTCTCTTCCTTATCTATTTCGTTAGATAAGTAATAGTCTTCGATTCTACTTTCTTCTTTTCTATTCTATTTTTTATCTTCTTTTATTTTATTAAATTCTAAAGCTATAATATTTAGGCTAACTCTTATATCGTCTTTTCTTCTTAAAAGCCTACTTATTCTTTCTTAACTACTATTTTTAGGGCCTTCTAGCTTCTTAATTTTAGGCTATATAGTTATATAGTCGAA
>NW_013550541.1:13926-15123 GCF_000709125.1 Exophiala aquamarina CBS 119918 | reverse complement strand
TTTTATAAGAAAAGATATTTTACTATAAAGAAATACCTTCGGCTTCGCTACTACTTCTATTTTCTCTTTACTCTTATCGAATCGTAGTATTCGAAGTTTAATATCGTTTATTATAGTATCCTCTATACTATTAGAAGTTTTAGGAATTTTATTCTCTTTAATTATCGAAATTTCTTTCTTTTATTCTTTTCTTTCTTCTATACGCTAGGCTATTCTCTCCTTATTCGAGGATAATTCTAAATCGTACTCTATTTTCTTTTTAATATACTCTTCTTTACGAGTTCCTAAATCTTTTATTTATCTAGCTCGAATACCTCTAGTAACTACTTAATCCTTCCTCTTTAGGATCCTCGCTAGATAGCTACTTCGTTCGTAATTTCTTCTTCCTCGACTCCTTATTCCTTATATAAAGTCTCTAGCTATTATTCTATTTATAGCTCTCGTAGCGGCTACTCTAATAAAATACTTTATAAACTCTTTATCTATTTCTTCTTTAAGACCTTCTATATTAATATTAACTATAATAGTATTTACTCGTATATTTTTCTTTAATTCCTCGTTCTATAAGAAGATATTTCTTAAGTATTCCCTTCCTAATTAATTCCTTAGAAAATAAACTTTATATACTTCCTTACGAGGTAAACTAATATAGATTCTTCTATTTTCGTTAATATATATTTTTCTATTCGCGATATCTTCCTAGACCGCTATATATTACGACCTAGTATACGGACCGCTATAGTAGTAATAGGTAATTAGTCCTCTTATATTTAATCTATTTACCGCTTATAAGTATCGATTTTAAGTTCCTTATAGGTAAGCCTTCTACTATTAAGTTTCCTTCTTAAGGTCGTCTAATTAGGTTAAGAGAGTATTAAGTTAAGTAGTAAGCGATATAACTAGCTTTAATTTAAATTCCTTAACTAGTTTATCCTTATAGTTATTCTAAAGAGGTCTATCGCGGTACTTTCTTAGAATAGAGTTCGTACGCTAGAAGGTTATTAAGTTTTCTTCTCTTATAGGGCTCGTAGACTCTAATCTCTTTATAGACTATTTACGAATCGTTCTCTTCTCGAATTAAGTAGGCGGTTTCTATTTAATACTTTCTATAAGATCTTTAACTTCCTCTTACTCTAGAACTTTTTTTAGAGTCTCTAGGCCTTCCTACGATTTCTAAATCTCTATAGTATACTTATA
>NW_013550541.1:12007-13315 GCF_000709125.1 Exophiala aquamarina CBS 119918 | reverse complement strand
TCTTCTATCGATCTTAAGTATATTAAGATTCTTAAATCGTAGTAGCGAAGGACTCGATTAACTCGGCTTTCTATAGATACTCTATAATCGTTATAAAATTTATTAAAAGAACGAAGAAACTCTATAACGTTACGACTATTAAAGAAAGGAACTTCTATAGATAGTATACTAGCCTATAGTATTAGTACTACGAAACCGCTTATACTTAGTAACTTTCCTCCTAAACTTAACGGAGTTTTAACGACTATTATCGATAATAAAGTTATTAATTCTACTATATTAGACGTCTACGCGGGCGAAGGTTCTCTTACCTTACTCTATCTTCTTAAAGGACTTATTAGTCTCGGTAGCTTTAATCTAGTAGATATTCCTCGTCTCTAAATCTTCTACTCCTTACTAAGTCTTACCTTACTTAAGTTACTAGATATCGTCTTTCTAATAGCTATTTTATTAACCCTTTTCTCGATTCCGTACTTAAAAATAAAATAACTAATCTACTACTTAGTTATTTTTCTTATTTATTACTATACTAAAAGAATTATTAAGATACTTATTAGTTTCTAAAGACTCGTCTCGTTAGACTATATAGTTATATAGTCGAAACGAATTTTAGTTAGGTATCTACGATTATTCTTAGCTTTTCGGATACCTTACGCTCGAATTATATTCGTCCTTAAGTTTACTTCTACGCGTTCTAAATAAGTATCTTAATTTAACTAAGCGAATAAGATACTCGAGAGTTTCTAGTAAAGTCGTTCCTAAACTTTTCTACTCGGTTTTAAGTTAGGAAAAAGCTTTCTTAATAAAATACTCCTCCGATAGTTTCGAAAGTATCGTATACCTATTCTTTCGTCGTTCTTAGAGTTAAACTAATACTTCGTTCTTTCGTAGTTTTTAACCTTCTAGGATAGTTTTCTCCTAGGTCTAATCGTTAGTAGTCGTCTTTCCTATAGTTCTAAGGTCCTTTATAAGATAATATACTTATAATATTCGTTCGTTCTCTTAAGAAGTACTATTTATATTAAGATTAAATCGGTATATATTCTCGCCTATTCTATAGGTCGAATAAGGAAGTAGGGCTACGTTACTAGGAGTTCTCTCTCTTCTATATTAGCGGAGGAATAGTAACGCTATCGATCTCTATAGTCTTAAGCCCGCTAAAGGACTATACTTTTAAGACTTCTCGTAATAGATGTATATAAAGTTGTAATAGCTTTATTCGTAAAGGTTACTACTACTAAAATTTAGGCTATATAGTTATATAGCCGAACTCGTAGAAGGAAAAACGCTCTTAATTCTATAAACTAT
>NW_013550541.1:6951-11722 GCF_000709125.1 Exophiala aquamarina CBS 119918 | reverse complement strand
CTTATCTCTTCGATCGTCTACTTTCTTCCTCCCTTACTTATTCTTCTATACTAAGGCCCCTTCTCTCTTCTCTTATAACTAAGCGCCTCGAGCCCTAATATAATATATACTATAAGATACGAATATACGAGAAGAATATCTAGAAGACTACGTTTCGTACGCGGTATAACTACTTCGAATATCTAGTTATACCGTTTAGTCTTATTAATACTTCGATAACTTTCTAAGTCTATATTAACGAGGCGTTAAAGGAGTTCCTTAATATTATATACGTAGTATATTTCGATAATATTCTTATCTTTAATTAAGATTCGATAGAATATACTAAGTACGTATACTTAGTACTCGAAAGACTTCGAAAGTATAAACTATATATTAAGCTTTCGAAGTATAAGTTCTCGACTCGGAGAGTCGAGTTCTTAAGATTTATCGTAGGAGTCGAGAATATCTTAATAGATCCTTAAAGGGTTATCGCGGTCTAAGACTAGCTTCGACCGATATCTTTTCCGGAAATCTAAGTCTTCTTAGATTTTACGAACTTCTATCGAGGTTTTATCGTAGAATACTTATAAGTAACTATTCTTATTATTAATCTTTTAAAAGGAATATAGAAAGAAAAGAAGATAGGTTCGTTTAAATAGATAGATAAGGCTAAAGCGACTTAAAAAGTATTAAAAGTACGCTTTTATAGTACGCTACTACTAGCCTACTATAATTCTATATAATAGTATAAAGTAGAACCTAACGCCTTAGGAAAGGCTTATAGTTCGATTCTCTTATAAGTATATAAGTCGTGTACTACCCGAGAACGAACGATATAGAAATCTATAGCTTTCTTTTTAAGAAAGTAGAACGCCGTAGAGCGTAACTATAGAATATCGAATTAGGAGATACTAGCTATCGTAGAATTCTTTAAGGAGTAGCGCTACTACTTAGAGAGAGCTACGACTAGTACGCTAGTCTTAACTAATTATAATACGTTAAAGTATTTTATATCGATAAAGGCGCTAAATCGTAGATAAGTACGCTAGATAAAGATACTTAGTACCTTTAACTTCGTAATATAGTATCGGAAGGGGAAGGAGAACTTCGCTAACGACCTATTTCGTCGACTAAACTATATAACTTCTTAAGAGTACTTTAAGAACTTATTTTTATAACTTCTTCGGTCTCGCCTAAGTAGCGAGGGAAGTTCGCTATTAAATAGTAATCTAAGCGCTATAAGTATTTCTATTTATACTATAACGCGGGAGTTAATTCGACGAACTAAAGATTCGATTAAGAGTAGTTTCTATACTCTAGTAGAGTAGAGTACGCGTAAGGACGGAGCGTATAGATTCCCCGATACTCTTAATAAAGGTATAAAGTTAAAGTCTAGTAACGATATATTCTTAGTACGAAGTAGACGCTCCTCGTAGTCTATAGTAGAGCTTAACGTATACTCTAGCGTAAACGAGGACGCTATTATTTCGGCCTAAGAAGACTAGATCCTAGGTAACTTAGTTAAGAAATTATTAGCGCTATAAAGTATCGACGCGTAGTATAAAAGGCGTAAGTAGAGTAAGCTATTCGAAGGGAGAATTTCCTAGGGGGCTTAGAAAGGAATATAACGCGAGGACTCCGTAGGTCTCGTACGAAGGTAAGGCGCGATATATATACCTTATAATCTTAGTATAAAATTAGAAATTCTAAGGGCGAATTACGATAATTCTTAGTAGAAAGGCTATTTCGGCCGGAAAAGAACTCTTACTATTATTAGGCGCTTTTATTAGTAGCCTAAACTAACGAAGGACGTATAAACCTATATCTCTTTATATAATATATATTAATATATAAAAGTATCGAGATATAAGCTATACGAACTACTAGCGGTACTACTATAGTCGGAAAAATCGTAGTAGAATATATCTATAGACTTTATAACGAGGCTTCTACTCTTAGCTCGTAGAAGAATAGCGTACGACGCGCTACTTATAATAGTATATCGACTATCTAAAATAGTTCGCTATATTTCGTACCGCGTAGAAATCGTAGTCGAAGAACTAAGAGATATCTTAGTAGAAGAAATATTTACTCGATTCGATATACCCCGAAGTATTATAAGTAATAGAAGTATAATATTTACTTTAATATACTAGGGAATTCTATACTATTACCTAGCGATTAAGCGGCGGTTTTCGACCACGTTCTACCCTTAGACCGATAAATAGACTAAGAAAATAAATTAGACTCTAGAATATTATCTACGTTACTACGTTAATTACTATTAAGGCGACTAAATTATACTACTACCTAGCGCGGAGTACGCTTATAATTAGACGATTAATACTACGACTAAGAAAATACTATTTTCTTAAGTTCTAACGTTTAAATCTACGATAAATATTAATATCGTACGAAAATTATAGGAAGGTAATAATAACCTCGTACGAGCGAAAGTTAAGGCGCTTAAAAAAGCTCGATAAGAAACTATAGTATAGTAGGAACGAGTATAGTATAGTATAGTAAAGTACTATAATAAGCGTCGAGAACTACGAATATATACTCTAGAGAACTAAGTTATACTATTTTCTAAGTTTATTTATACGCGAAGAATAAGTAAGAAACTAGATAACTAGTTTTTAAGGCCTTTTAAAGTACTTAAGGTAGTAGATTAGAATATCTATATATTAAAGCTACTAACGAAGTATAGAAGGCTATATAATATATTCTACGTATCGTTACTAGAATTATATTATATACGATTCGAGGGCGAAAAGTCTAGATCTATCGACGTAGATAAAGATAAATAGTAGAAAGTCGAAAAGATTCTCGACTACTAGGATATTAAGGTAGAACGTCGGTATCTAGTTAAGTAGAAGGGTTTCTCTAAGGCGAAAGATACCTAGAAATCCGCGGAATATTTACTAAACGCGAACGAGCTACTCGCTAAGTTTAAAGAAATATATAATTTTTAAGAACTCGAGTAGATAAGATTACGAATAAAAATTAGAAAGTAGAAATAAAATAAAGATATCTTTATAAGGTTTATTTAGGGTATAATATATATAAGGTATACGAGATAACTACTACTTAATAGCTATAGAGCTAAAGAATAATAAGAAGTTAGAATCTAACTTTAAAAACCTATAAAAGTAGAATATAAAATAAAAAAGTATACTATTAGTATAGTAGAGTAGTACTTAAAGCTAGAAATCTACTTAAAGCTAGGACTAGAGCTAGAATAATAATTAGAATTCTTAGTAGAACTATTAGTTTTAGGGCGTTTTAAAGGTATAGTAGGAAATTTAGCTACGAATCGCTTACGAGTTACCTACTTTATAAGTTTATTTAATAATAATTATTCTAAGTTAGTAAAAGTATAGAAATCTCTATTAATAGTACGAAGCCGCTTATTCTTATTACTATTAGTATCTATATAGAAGTATCGTCGTATTCGTCTAGTAGGCTAGTTATCGATAGCTTTAATCTTAATATCTTCTATTATTATATTAGCTTTAAGCTTACTAGCGGTTAAATTATATAAATCTCTCTTAGGCTAAGGGAGTAGAGTAATTCGGGCCTAGAGAAAGTATTAATATAAGGAAAGTATAGGAGTAGTAGAAGAACCTATAGCCTAAGCTTAGACTTTAGCTAAAGTTCTAATAGTATTAAGTATTAGAAGAAATATTATAGAATTAGAATTCTTCTTATCTAGTTTAGTAATCGAGAAGCTTACGAATTTATTACGAGATATAACGCTAGAAGTAATATAGTAAGCTATACGGTTAATTACTTCTATAATAGAACGATTTAGTATAGAGTTAGTAAGGGAATAGCTTAGGAGATAAAAAGCTTACTAGAGTAAATAATTTAGCTAATACTACTAGGCTTAATAGAATCTATAGTAAACTTAACTAGAACCCTTATAGTATAGATTAAATATAAGGATACCTAGGAAGTTAGTATAGAAATAGTATAAGAAAAGGAAACTTACTACCTTATAAATATAATCCTAGATTCTATACTAAGTATATTTCCTATTCTTAGTCTTATATTAAATCTCTCTATTTAAAATAGAATTAATATATACCTAGTATAAGAAGAGTAAGCTTATCCTTATTAAGTAATACTTAGTTATTTCTTCCTAAGGATCTTATATATCTTATATAAATATACTCGATAATCTTATTACTAATATTCCCTTAAATTAATAGAATAAAGGCTCGACTAGGTAGTATACTAGATAAGTACGATTAGTATACTAGGTTAACTTTAACTATCCTAGGAAAAAATAGAAACTTATATAGAAATTCTAGATAGAGATAAAAAGATAAGTAGCTAGTATACTATTAGTAGGGAAAAAGTAGAGAGCTAACTATAGAACTTACTAAGGAAGAGAGTCTTAAGGAATAAGAGATATAAAAAAAAAGAAGAAGAAAAATAGAGTAGAGAAAGGTTAATATACTCCTTATCTAGGGACTAATCGCTAAGACCTTAACGGAAATTAAATAGCGAGGACTAAATAATTAAAAAGTTTAGCCTTATAGGTATAGCTTACTATATATACTATACTAGGGTACGAGAAGTACGCGAAGTTTCGCTAGAATTAGATAAACTAAAGTAAATACGAAATAATCCTTAAGAGTAGGATAAATTAGGATTAAAAGCGACCCTAAGATTAGAGAAACGTATTACGTTTTTTCTAATATTAATATAGAACGTATATAGCGCTATACTAGAACGCTACTTCTTACCTACTACTTCTATACTCGAGAACGAGTATACTTCG
>NW_013550541.1:2947-6062 GCF_000709125.1 Exophiala aquamarina CBS 119918 | reverse complement strand
AATTACCGAGTATTCGTAAATACGAGTTAACTCCTAGGATACTTAGAAATTAAGTTAAGTAATTTCTAATCCTATAGAATAGAATGGCGTTTTATAGAATCTTCCGTAAGGCTTAAGTATAGCCTTACTAAATAGATACTACGTAATCCTAGCTTATATAAGCCTAATTATATAACTAGGCGTTAATAAGGTATCGCTTAGTCTTAATAGCTATCGAACTTAATAATCGACTATATAAACTACGTATAGAAGAAAATTAAGAAAGAAGCTTAGGAAGGCGAGGATACTAAGGATATCGATATTCTTTCCGAGCTAATATAAAACGTCTACGAGACTATAGAAACTCTATAGACCTAAATACTATAGAACGTTATAATACTCGATAAATAAGCCTAGGTAGAAGCCGAAATATAGGGCGAAAGGTTATAGAAAGACGAGATCGAAAGAAAGAAAGATAAAGAAAGGAAAACTTATACTATAAATATAGTAAGTCTAGATACTATATACGCGATTACTTAGAAAAGAAGAGCGCTCGAGAACTATATCGATATTTTAGCCCGTAGCCTAGCGTAACTTAATTTACTATAGAAGCCTAGGGAGCCTAGGGCTACCGTATAGTAAGGATAGTTTTCCCTACGCTTATATATTATAACTAAGCTCTTATAGTAACTATTTTCTACCCTATAAGTACACTATAATCGATATTTTTCCTATACTCCTATATATAATCGATATTTTCTCTATACTCCTATAGTCTATATAGTAAACCTTCTATCGTCCTTCTATTCTATCGTTTTAAGTTTAATAGCTAGTATACCTATACGTACTATATCTCTCTAAGTTTTATTATCTCTAGCTATATCTAGATACGCCGTATTCTCTCTAGGTTTAATTATCTCTAGTCGTACCTAGTCTTTATTATTTCTAGTCGTACCTAGACTTTATTATCTCTAGTTATACCTAGACTTTATTATCTCTAGCTATACCTAGATACGCCGTACTCTTTAGGTTTTATTATCTCTAGCCGTACCTAATACTAGCTTCTATTATAGTAAAGACGGAAATTAAAGGGAGGAAGGGTCTTACTTACTATATTAGCTTTTATAAATACCTAACTAGTATTATCTATCTATTAGGGCTATCTATTGTTAGCTATATCTTCGCTAATAGAAGAGCTTCGAATATAATAGTACTTCGATATAATAATAACTATACTTTTACTATTCTACTTATTCTTAGTCGTTTTACTAGGCGAATAGTTACCTTATCGTCTCTACTATTTACTTATATATAGTTTTATCTCTATTCTTCGCTTTTATACGCTCTTCTTTCTTATAGCGCTAAAATTTCGTATTAAATAAATACTTTTCTTTATAGTAACGATAGTATTCTTTTAATTCGAACGTAAGTAGACTAGTTTCTAGACGAAACTATTTCTACTATAGCTTAAAATTTTCTAAATCTTAAATTAGGCTATCGTCTCTAGACGAATAATATAAATAACTAGTCGATTTCGTAAAGAGTTTTCTAGCCTTACGTTTAATTAAGAAGTCGTTATATAGCTCTATCTATATCTTATATATCTTCTTAGATAATATCTTCTAAACCTAAGCTCTTCTATAATTATCGACCGAGTATATAGATAGTAGTATCGGACTCGTAGCGACGGCGATAAATAAGAACTTTTCTTTTAATTCTACTATAAGTATCTTAGCTATAATATTAATTTTTATATATTTTATATTTCTTATAACTTTAAGCTAGGTATTTAGACTACGCTCGTATATTTCGAGATTATACTAAAATATTAAGTAATAATAATTTTCTATTTATAATAGATAGATAGCTAGCGTTATTCTCGGTCGCTTTTTATTCTACTATTTTCTAAACTTCTTAAAATCTTTATTCTATTTAATTCTACCGACTATCTATTTAATACTATAGACTATAGTAAAGAGTTTATTTCTTATCGTTCCTATTAGGCCTTCTCTTCTAACTCGCTCCTCGTAGGCCTTAATATATTCCTTATAAGTATATTCTAATATTACTCGCTCGACTTTAGCTTTTCTAAGTTTATAAGTCGTATATATCTTACGGTTTAAAGGTAGTTCTATAACGACTATAGAGTATAGAATAGTAAAGAGTCGAATATAGAGTTAGGGTAGTCGAGAGAGTAGGTATAAAGCTTAAGAGGGTAGTAGATAATTATAAACTAGCGCGATCTTAACTATAGATAAGCTTAACGCGTTTTTAAAAGAGAAAATAGAATAATTAACTTTAACTATATAGGTAATTATAGTTATTAGCTATAATTAAGGAAAAAGAATAAGATAAGGAATAATAGAATTTAATTAAAGTTAATACTTTACTTCCTTTACCTATTATCTTAGTATTATATATTCGTTTAGTTTAGTTTAGTTATATCTAGTCGTACCTAAAGTTAGCTATTCTCGTCGTAAAGCTAGTAATACTTCCGAAGTAATTACGATAGGTTAGTATTAAAGAGAAGTATTAATAGCTTTACTTCCGAGTCGCTAGGCTCTAAAGATCGACCTCTAGCCTAACCTTACTTAAAATCGAAATCTATTTAAGGGCCTTAAGATAATATAATATCTTTATATACTTTAGTACGATTAAAAGTAATATATATATAGTATATAGTAGGATAAAGAGAAACGAAAGTAGTAGATCGTATATACTAATAATAGTACTTATAGATTATATTTTAAATTATTTTAGAACGATAATTAGTATTATCGTAAAGAATAGTATAATAGATAGGTCGAGAAGTACCCTAAAGAATAATATATAAATAGAAATAAAAGTCGAACTTATTAGGTATCGTAATATCTCGCTTAATAAGATAGCTAGGGAGAAGGTTACCTTTTTAATTAGAAGTATCCTTACTAATAGGAAAAGCTCGAATATAATAGCGCTTTAATACGATAATAACTATAATCTTACTATTCTATTTAGGACCGCCTTAATCTTAGGAACCTCTTAATAGAGAATATAAGTAAACTAGCCCTTAGAAATACTATTATAGAGATAGTAGACCTACTAAGGAAGCTTTCTACCGCTAACCTAACTTATCTATTAAGTTATAAGTAGTTTA
>NW_013550541.1:0-2342 GCF_000709125.1 Exophiala aquamarina CBS 119918 | reverse complement strand
TAGTATCGACTAGTAATATACGAATATAGAGAGGTAAGTTAGCTACTCTACTAGAATAATTACGATAAGCTTATATAAAGTTTAAGGTAAACTTATCGATTTATACCTTATTAGGCTTAGTTCGACTAGAAAAATCTTCGATACCCTATACTATAAGTTTAGTAGGATTACTAGCGAGAAAAGTTTTACTCTTAAGATTTCGACGGCCTTTAGTTCTAGGTTACTCGATTCTATTACCGAATTTAATATCTAGTAGAGAAAGAATACGAGTATTAGTTTACGTATACTAAGAACTAATCTTAAGGCTATAGTTCTTAAGGTATTAGTTATTCTTCTAGTTAAGCTAAGATTTACCCTTATTAATAGCCTTAAGTTAAGTAGTAGAAGGAGAAATAGTAAGCTTAATTATATTAGTAGTCTAGATCTTATTTAACTTAGTATTATAACGCTAGTCGTTCTAAATATAAAGGAACTCTATAGAATACTTAATATTTCTCTTCGTTATTTTAATTAATAGAAGATTAGAAAATTATAGAGTAGTAGTATATTTACGCTTAAAGTATTAAGCGATAGGAAGTATTTCTCTAGTAGACTATTTTATATTAGGATTCTTCTATTTAAGCTTTTTCTAATAGGAGTTATTAGTAGAGAATTTATAGATCTTCTATATCTTCTTAGGTAGTAGATTAGCTTAGTAACTTACTTTAATAATTATACCTTTAAACTTAGACTAGAGTACTCTATATATAGTATTAGTAACTATACTACTATTTATTTAAGTAGGTATAAGTCGAGTCGTAATATTAGCGGAATTACGCTAGCTACTATTAATAATAACTATAGTAATAAGCGTAGAGGGCTTCTTAAAGTACGAGTTAGTAATATCGAGGTTAATAACTATCTTCTTTCCTTTAGTAAGACGTATTAATTAGTAAATACTACGCTAAACTTTAATACCGCTACCGAGATCGGTACGCTCTCTATTACGTTTAAAAAGAGAATATTTTACTAATAAAAATTCTAGAGACTAAGAAGAGTCCTTATATAAGAAATAATCTATAAAATTAATAGCTTTAGTAACGAAAATATTTATCTAAATTCGACTATTAAGGAACTATTAAATAATATTAATATCTACTTCTCTAGTCTTCTTAATATAAAGGCGGAAGCTATTATTATTATCGCGACTAGGACGATCCTCTTCTTAATTAAGATCGATTATAAGACGAAGCTTACTATAATTCTTTAAGGACTAGATAAGACGATTACTATTATAGATTATTATAGTTCTAGTCTTATCCTTATAAGTACTAGAATTCTAGACCTTACGTTAGACTATTAGCTTTTCGATATCGAATTTAATAACTATATTATACTAGTAGATCTTAAAAGAAGAAAAGTTATTAGTATTATATATATTAATATTAACTTAAATAGCCTTTCCTATCGTACTAAATCTAAAACGCTTAGTAAATTCGGTAAGAAGAGAGTACCTTTTTCGATATTAAATTAGTATAAGTTAAGTCGAGACTAAGAAGTATTATACTAGTTACTACTAAACTCGTCTTATTCGTATCTCGATAGTACCTATTAAGTTAAGGTAATCTTTATCGACTCTAATTAACTTAGTTCTTACTTATTTATAGGAGTATTACGTTAAGCTCTTAATATAGTTACTAATATCTATTAGTATACGCCTAGATTTATCTATACCTCGTTAGCTTTAACTAATTTAGTTCTTTATTTAAGTCTATATCGGTCTACTTACCTATATACTATTTCTTCGTCGTATAAAGTATATCGCTTTTAATATTCGATATAGTTAATTCTTAAGACGCTATCTCTCTATTAAGATTTAGTTCTCTAGAATAGTAAGCTTATTATCGTTTTCGATATTATCGTTTCCGCTAGCCTTATCTTCTAAGGCTTTATTAATATTCTACTATTCTAGGAAATTAGCGAATTTTTTCCTATCGTTTCTCCGAAGCTTTAAGGTTATATCGCCTATAAAGTTTTTAACGTATAGCTTAAACGTTAAGAGGTCGTTCTAGTTCTAGTTAGTTTTACGTAGTATACGCTCTATTATTTATTAGTACTTACCGAAATTACTCTACTATTCTACTAAAACTAAGAACTAAATATATATTAAGGTAAACTCTATATCTAAGCCCTTAGAAACCTCGATAATAATATTATACTCGTCCGATTTAAGGTATTCGTATACTAGAGTCTACCGCTTATTACTATCTATTACGCTATATACGATATATAGTTTTATATAAAATTTAATACTTAGCGTATAGACTTCGATAACCTACTATTACCGATTAGTATTATCTTAC
>NW_013550542.1:8913-36431 GCF_000709125.1 Exophiala aquamarina CBS 119918 | reverse complement strand
TCCTAGGAGTTAACTCGTATTTACGAATACTCGGTAGTTACTCTCGTACTTACGAAATATTATAACGGAGCCTACACCTATATAAAATAGGCCTATACTCCTTTACTTAGATAGATCTTAAGTTATTTAATAAGATAGGAAGCGACTATATATTCTACTCCTTCTTTCTACGGTCTTTAGCTACTTCCATAATAGATCCTAAACCTTATCCTCCGGATAGAAAACGTTAAGGTAATCTCGTAAGGCCTAGTTAATATACTTCTAGAACGTACTAGGCGCGTTAGTAAGTCTAAAAGAAGTAACTAGCTATTCGAAAAGGCTATATCTTATACGAAATACTATTATTTACTCGTCTCCTTCTACGATTCGAATTTTATAAAAGGCCGCGATAATATCGAGCTTTATATACTACTTTACTTATTCGATATTTCGTAGAGTCTCGTAGATTAATAGTAATAGGTATTAATCCTTCTTCGTTAGCTTATTTAGTCCTCGATAGTTAATATAGAATCGTAATCCTCCTCCTAGCTTTCGTATAAAAAGAACTAGAGCCGCCGCTAACGAGTTACTTACTTTAATAAATTCCTTATCGAGAAGTTTAGTAAGTATACGCCGTAGTACTAGAAGTTTATCTCGAGATATATTATATAGCGGGCCCTATGGAACTTAAGATTTCTTTCCGTCTTTTAGTTCGAGGTCGATCGCGTAGTCGATCTTCTTCCCTCGTAAAGGAGGTAACTTCTCTACTTTCGTACGACTAAAGATATTTAAGAATTAGTAGTACTATCGAGGAAGCTTCGTATACGAATTAGTAGACGTCTTTACTTTAAGTACTTTTTTAATATTCGCTATCGTCGCCGAGAATACCTAGGTTTTCGTACGCTTCTTACTTCTCTAAATTAATAGATCGAATACTACGACGAAGACCTAGCTATAGTCTAAGGGCGTATATAGTTTTCGTAGTATATTATAAATCTTTAGATCGAAATAGCCTATTAAGAGAAAGTCGTTTACGACGCTAAGATATACTTCGTTCTTCTTTATCTAGAGTAACTTAAGAATAATTTTATATACTAGGTTCGAAATAATATAGAAGAACGCTATTTCCTTATAGCTATCGATATCGACTTTAACCTTCGCTACTTCGGAAATTTTAGATCGTATAGAGGAGTCGAATCTAGAAATCGAACGAAGAGTAATAGAAATACGCTCGAAAGAATAGCGAGAAGCGAAGCGAGAGTTAATTAAATTATACGATAAATAACTAGAATCGATTAGAGCCGATATATAATATTACTTATCTAAAAGTAATAAAACTATAAAAGGTTAGTCGTTTATCGAGGACCGAAAAGCCTTCTATTCCTTCTTCGTCTTCTTTATACGCTTCTATCGATAACTTCTAGTAGAAGCTATTCTTTTAACGATTCCTTATTATCGTCTATAGTTTCTAGTACTACTATTCTTCTCTTCGTTTTAGGTCGTACGACGGAAAGAAGAAGATATTTAATAATAAAGTAACTTCGTTAATTATAGCGAAGATATACTTTAAGCTTCCTTTTCTAGTTAAGTATCGTTTACGATACTTATAAGGCTCTCTATAGTTTCGCTAAGGACACTATAGCTTATACTATTAACGCCTAATCTATTTTATTTTTTATATAACTAGTAGTATTAAATAGATTACTTCTAGATATCTTCTCTCTAGCTTTCTTCTATCGAAGAGCCTCTAGGTTTATACTAATTGTATAGAGGAGAGTATAGTACTTTCTATAGGTTAATAGAATTAGCGTTATAACGAGGGCGCTCTTTAAGTCGTACGAAAGGTAGTTTAATATAAATGTCTTCTTTACTAAGTTAGCCTAGTCTAGTTCGTCGGCCTCGAGTAGCGTACGATTAAACTCGGCGAGAAATACGCTAAAGGACTTTTCGTTCTACTTTAGCTAAGAAAGCTTTCGTAATACTTTCTCTACGACGTCGACGTCCTCGTACGCCGCCTTTAATTAACTAATAAGTTCTTTCGTATTTATTTCGAGAATTAATTATACGGAATTAACTTACGAGCTAATCTAGGTAAGGGCGTAGCTCCTTAGTCTACTATAGAAATATTAAAATCGTACGACTTCGATTTCCTCTTACTTATTAACCGCTAACTTAGCTCGAGCTTAAGTAAGCTACGACCGAAACTCTAATCTTTTTCTATTAAATTTAGCTAGCTCGGGGAGCTTAGCCTTTCGTCGTATAGAATCGGATTCCTATATAGCGCTCGCCGTCGTAGAAGTCGTTACTTTAGGCGTAAGAGCTCGTACTCTATTCTATTAGTCGAGTTAATCCTCGAGTACTATTATCCTTTAGTTTTAAGTCTATAAGAACTAGTATAGCTCTACCGCCTACGCTAGAGCGATTTCCGTTAATTACTATTTATTATTTATTTCGTACGCGGTACTCTTTTACTACGTATAATAGGTAGCTTTAGAATAATATAAGGGTTTAGCTAAGAATTTAAAGTAATTCGTCTAACTATCGTATAACGAGAATTTTAAAGCTAAAGAGAGAAAAGAAAAGAGAAAATCTATCTACTATACGAATAAAGGAAATACTCCCTAGCCTCTCCTATAGTAGGTTAGTATAGTTTTCTAGGAGATAATCGATAGAGAGGAATTATATAGCTTCGGCTATATAGTTATATAGCCTAAAGGTATACTACGAGTAATCGCTCTAGGGCGTACTCTAGAGCTTTATACGGGTTTAACCCGTAATAGAAGTATTAGGTAATAGGTTCGTAAGCTCTTAAGGATCGCTTAAAAAGACTAGAATCTCGTACGAAGTACGAGGTATTCTCGGACCTATTAGTTATATACTTACTAGGAAGCCTCTTAGGGTATTCCTAATAGGAAGGCGATCTAAAGTATAATTAGTAGCGAAGCTATACTTACTAGTATAGCTATATAATTTAATAATAATTATTCTTTCTACTACTAAGAATCCTAGCTAGAGCTTATATTAATAGTTATATTAGAGCTTACTATAAGGGTTCTAATAGAAGCTTATTTAACTACTATAGAGCCTATTTAATAAGGACGTTAAGCTAAAGGAAAGAGAGAAAGAAGTCCTATCGCTATCTAATAGAGAAATATAGTCTCTTAGGGTAGATCGCCCGGTATCCTAGGTAACTATTAGTATTATGTAATATCGTCCGGCTATATAACTATACGATCGAGTCTAGGTATCGCTAGTTTAGTCTTAGCGTCGCTCGCTAAGATATTTATAATATTACGTAATATCGATCGACTATATAACTATACGATCGAATCTAGACGTTACTAGTTCTTACTAAGATATTCTACGAGTTTAACTCGTAATATTATTCTCCTCTCCTCGTCCGAAGCTATTCTTACTTAGCGTAGAAGCTTCGTATAACTCTAAAGCGATTATATTCTTAAGGACCGAGCGTAGTTTCTATATTAACTATACGTACTTTAACTATTTAACTAGTACTTTAGCTCGTATACTTCGACTATAATATATCGTACGTTCGTCTAGAATTCTCTCGACGCCGAACTTATCCTCTTCGTTTACGCGAATTAGTTTCGATTATTCGTCGTCTCGTATTTACGACTCTAGAGAATTCGTCGCGGTCGTATATAGAAGGTCGACGTAGAAGACGTTATAGATATTCGATAGAGTATCTAGCTAATAGCTATAAGTATCGATAAATTCTAATACTATATACTTAGCGTTCTTCTAGTTTAGTTTCTTTAACTATCGAGTCGTACGTATATTTTAGAAGTTAAGCTAAACTTTATCGCTAATTCGAAACTATATCGCTTATTACCTCGTACGATTTATAGCTTCTTCTTACTTCTACTAGGTAACTATTATTAATATTTAGGCCTATTTCCTCGCCTTTTATAGTCGTTATATAATCTCTTTTCTTTACTCGATAGAGCTCCTAGGAATAGTAATTAGTTATATAACGTTCGTTAGCTAAATCGTCTTAATATAGTATTCGTAACTAAGAAAGAAGGAACTTACTTTCGTTAACTAACCGTCGCGATTATTAATCGCTAACTTAGCTATTAGGAATACTTCTATCTAATTATTCTATACTCTTCTAATATACGGATATAGATACGTCTCGACTATTTAGTTTATACGTTTCGTTAATTCGTCTATCTATAGATAAAATACTATCGATAATCGTTATACGATACCTAATAGTTTATAAAATCGTATTTAAAGGACTTCTATAAACTAAGAGCCTTAATTCGTAATAATTACCGCTAATAGACTATATTATCGATAGAATATACGAAAGAATACTCTTATTACGTTCTCTACTTCGATTAAGCGTATTTCTTCGAGAATTACTTCCTTCTCTAGTCGATTCGTAATTACTAGAAAGTTCGTATATTCCTCGCTCTTAGAAAGTTTAGTAATAAAGTCTATTAATATTTCGCGCTATACTCGATCTAATACGAGAAGTAGCTTAAGAAATTCGACCTTTTTCTTCCGCTATATCTTTATTTATTTATAAACGTTATAGTTTCGTATAAATCTTCGAATATTTTATAATATATTTAACTAGAAGAAGTCTCGAGATAGAATTACTATTATTTCTTCTCGTTTCGAATATTTATTTACTATTAAGTCGTAGATTTATTAAATAATACTCGTATAAAGAGGCTTAAAATTCGATATATATCGTCTTCCTCGAAAGAATAACTATTCGTTACTATTTAAGTTATATTCGAAAATCGAAACTTTTAACTTTAATATCGAAGGAAAAACTCGAGTCCTTTTTCGTATAGCTTCTACTACTTCCTAGTAGATATCGTTTACTAGTTCTATCGCTATCTAGAATTAATTCGTTATTATCGTTAATTCTTTATTAAACGAGTATTTACTAGAAAATATCGATATCGCGTATAGTACTTTCTTCTTTTCTTCTACTATTTCTAGCTTTAAGAGTTAAGCTATATAATACTAGAGTCGATTATTATCTTCGTCTTCTAGTAAGTTCTATTCGCGTCGAGAAAGAGCGTCTACTCGCTCGTTATTCGTTCCTTTAACGTACGAAATCTTAAAGTTATATCGAGATAGAATAAGTAACTATTATATCTATCGTTTCGTTAGCTTCTATATAATTATAAAGTATTTAAGATTCTTATAGTTAAATTAAATCTCGAATTTCTTTACGCTTTATAGTTTAGCGTTCTATTCTTCTAGATACTATATAATTACTAGTATTTCTTTATTATAGATCTTATAGTTATATTTCGCGAATAAGTTCTTCTTCGAGAAGAAAGTATAGAATTATACGACTCCTTCGTCGTTAACTTAGTATAATATACCGTCGATATACTACTTTAATATATCTACTTCTACTATTATCTTTCTTTTAGCGTCGAATAATATAAGTATCGATATCGTCGTAAATATCTTCTTTAGTCGTATAAAGGCTAGATTAACTTCTTCGCTCTATTAAAAAGTACTTTCGTACGAGCTTTATAATCGATAAGATAATTATTAAGAATTTCTTTATAAACTTTCGATAGAAATTCGCGAAGCTAATAAAACTTTATACTTCTTTAACTATACGAGAAGCTTTCTATTCTAGAATTATCGATACCTTTATAAAGTCTATTCGTATATCTATTTCTACTTCGATAATAAACTTAAGATACTTAGTAGACTTTACTTTAAACTCGTATTTTAAGATATTAATTTAGAGATTCGCTTCTCGTAGCCGTTAAAGGACTTATTATACGTAATTTCGATATTCTTCTTAAAATTCGAAAGAGTAGATAAGAATATTATCTACGTACGCTAAATAGAAGATATCTAGGTAGTCGCGAAGAGCCTAGTTAATATACTTCTAGAACGTACTAAATATATTCGCGAGTTTAAAGGAAGTAACTATCTATTCGAAAAGATCGTATCTTATATAAAACGTCGTTATTTATTCGTCGCCTTTCGTAATTCGAATTTTATAAAAAGTCGCTATAATATCGAGTTTCGTATACTATTTTACGCGTTTAATATTTCGTAAAGTCTCGTAGATTAGTAGTAGAGAATAATAATCTTTCTTCGTAATCTTATTAAGATTACGATAGTTAATATAAAATCTTAGACTATCTTTCGATTTCTATATAAAGAATATAGGAGCTATCGTAAACGACGAACTTACTTTAATAAAGCCTTTATCGAATAGTTCTATAAGAGTCTTTCGTAGAACGAGTAGCTTATCTCGAAATATACTATATAAAAGTTCCTAAGGAACTTCGAGCGTCTTTCTATTTTCTATTACTAGTTCGATACTATAGTTAATCCTTTTTCCTCGTATAAAGGAAAGTTAATTCGTCTATAATTAATTAAATATATTAAGATATTTATAGAAGTACTTAGGTAGCTTTATACGAGAGTTAATCGAAACTTTTATCGTTAATACTTTCTCGATATTTACTAGACTAGTAGCGAATACTTCGACTTCTTTCTACTTTCGTTTTCGTTAGCGTTATACTAGTATAGCGAAGGCTAGTATCGAAATTAATATAAAATCTAGCTTAATATATTATTCTTATCGTATATTTAGAATTCGAATACTAAAGCGGTCGATATATAGATATTCCTTTCGTAGACTAATCTAAACGTTATTCTTCTTTATCTAGAGAAGACCGAGAATTATATTATACGATATATCGAAAATTATATAAAGGAAGATATTTTCTTTATAATTATTAAGATTAATTTCTAACTTAATAATATTCGTAATTTTTAACTTTATATTCGTACTAAAATCGATAATTAGGCGAGGAATAATTAGAATACGTTAAAGACTATTACGAGAAACGAAATAAATATTAATTAGTTTATAAGATAAATAACTTATATCTACTAGTACTAATATAAAAACTTCTTAATTAACTCGTATAAATACTAAGAACGATAGACTATCTATTAACTTCTTAAAGTCGCTCTACTTCTATTCTATTTTCTTCGTATACTTTTAACGACGATTTTTATTAAAAGCTACTCTTTTAACTACTCTATCTCGTTTAACGCTAACTCTATATCTCTAGTAGTAGTTATCGCCGTTATCGTTATCTACTCTCGTAGTCGCTAGACCGACCTAAGCTCGTATTTCTAGATAAAGTAGCCTAGTCGGTCGTAGCGTAGATACTATTCTTTTTCTCGACGTTAATCGAGAGTCGCTTAGGTTACCTAGACTACTCGTTAACGAAGTCTTATAGTCGCTACTTAGATTATTATCTACGATTCCTAGTCTATTACGTCCTCCGTCGAGAAGAATCCTTTTATTTCGTACGTAGGTATTATAGCTCGCGTCTTCCTTCTATAGAGAGCTTCTAAGTTCGTACTAATACTATAGAAAAGTATATAGTATTCTCGATACGACGTCGGAATCGACGCCGCTATAATCGCGTTCTATAGCTCGTATAAGATATAGTTCGCGAGAAACGTCTTCTTAACTTAATCTACCTAGTTAAGACTTTCTACGTCGAGAAGCGTACGATCGAATTTAGCGAGGAAGGTACTAAAAGCTTTTAATCCTTATCGTAGCGTTAAGAGTTTCCTCGATATTTTCTCTACGAACTTACTATCGTTATATATAGCCTTTAGTTAGCTAATAAGGCCCTTAGTAGTTATCTATAGCGTTAACTATACGAAGTTAATCTATAATAATAGTTAAGAGAATACGTTTCTCCTTAATCGACTATAAAGGTACTAATACTATACGACTTTACTCTTATCTACTCGATTAACGACGAGCTTTACTCGCGCTTACGTTAACTATAAGCGAAATACCGCCCTCGTTCTATTAAATTCGAATAGCTCCGGGCGGTTATCCTTTCGTCGTACGACTACGATTTCCGTAACGACGTTCGCTACGACTACTAATAGTATTATCGTTCTAGATAGAATAGTAATATCTTAACTATTATTTCGCTACTAGAGCTACTACTCTAGTACTACTATATATTAATTCTATACGACTATTTATTCGTTCTATATCTAAATTATTTAAAATAATTATACTACCTACTATAGAAGAGCTTCTATTAGTACTATCGATATATCTATTTTGTATAATAAGAACTCTTTCTCTTAACTATATAATAGGAAGCTTATTTAACTACTATAGAACCTATTTAATAAGGACGTTAAGCTAAAGGAAAGAGAGAAAGAAGTTCTACCGCTATCTAATAGGGAAATATAGTCTCCTAGGGTAGGTCGCCCGGTATCCTAGGTAACTATTAGTATTATGTAATATCGTCCGGCTATATAACTATACGGTCGAGTCTAGGTATCGCTAGTTTAGTCTTAGCGTCGCTCGCTAAGATATCTATAATATTACGTAATATCGATCGGCTATATAACTATACGATCGAATCTAGACGTCGCTAGTTCTTACCAAGATATCCTACGAGTTTAACCCGTAATACTTACCTTTAGTTAAGATTCTAAAGGAAAAATTAATACTTTATAGCTAAGCTTATTTAAAGACTAACTTCTAAGTACTAAAAGTAAGATAAATTTTCTCCTTCTATACTAACTTAATATTTACTATTTTCTATATTATAGTAGATTGCTATAGACTAACTAGAGTACTAATATTAAGGGTTAAAGTTATCCGTTATTATAATATTTTATATACTTTATAATATTCTACCTTTTATTTATAGCCCTATTAGGTTTTAGACCCTATCTTCTTATTTTTTAACTCGATTAAAAAATATCCGGAGGATAAGGTTTAGAATCTATAGTAGAAGTAGCTAAAGACCGTAGAAAGAAGGAGTAGAATATATAGTCGCTTCCTATCTTATTAAATAACTTAAGATCTATCTAAGTAAAGGAGTATAGGCCTATTTTATATAGGCGTAGGCTCCGTTATAATATCTCGTAAGTACGAGAGTAATTACCGAGTATTCGTAAATACGAGTTAACTCCTAGAATACTTAGAAATTAAGTTAAGTAATTTCTAATTCTATAGAATAGAATAGCGTTTTATAGAATCTCCCGTAAGGCTTAAGTATAGCCTTACCTAATAGATACTACATAATCCTAGCGTATATAAGCCTAATTATATAACTAGGCGTTAATAGAGTATCGCTTAGTCTTAATAAAAGTAATTACTTATAGTATACCTTTAGTCTATATAACTATATAATCGAAGCTACGTAACTTCTTTCTATCGATTATCTTCTAGAAAACTATACTAATCTACTATAGGAGAGAGTAGAAAGTATTTCCTTTATTCGTATAGTAGATAGATTTTCTCTTTTCTTTTTTCTTCTTAGCTTTAAAATCCTCGTTATACGGTAGTTAGATAAATTACTCTAAATTCCTAGCTAAACCCTTATAGTTTTAGTATCGATTAGTTCTTATTCTACGGTCCTAGAAGAGAGAGAACTCCTAGTAATATAGTCCTACTCCTTTATCCGACCTATAGGATAGGCGAGAATATATATCGATTTAATCTTAATATAATATGCTTACTAGAAAGCTTCTTACGGTATTCCTAATAGCTATTAACTAAAATATAGATGTAGTATCGGCTATAATACTTAGTCTATCTCTACTAGTACGCCTAGCTAATCCGGCCGTTACCTAGCGTCCCCGCTTCCGTTAAGAACTATTATTATTGTTTATTCTTCTCCTTCTCTACGCGGGCAATTTTCTATAATTCTTTATGCTGTCTAGTAGTATTAATTACTATTAGTAGTCGATCTCCACCTAAGCGGGCTGACGGACAGCTATGTTCGCTGTCTAAGAAGGACTACCGTCGAGTTTATATTAAAGATTAGTCGATCCTAAGTGCTGCTGAGAGTGTTCTATGGTCGCTTTATCGTCCTCCATCTTTAACCCTTTCGCGCCCGTGGGACGCGTTAGGGTCGTAAAGGCCGGAGTTATTCTAAGGTTAAACATCTAGATAGTGTACGTCGCCTCGAGAGCTACCTTCTTCTAGGTGGAAACCTTTAAAGTATAAGTTAATCTATATCCTTATCTACGGAGGGTAATAATAATTAGTATAGGTATACCTAAATAATTAACCTTCTATATCGAACTAGAGTAGTAGACGGTAGCTAGACTATAATATAAACTAGACCCCTTTTAGTAACGAACCTTTAGGAATAGGAAGAGTCGAGGACCTATAGGATACTATATAGAAGGGGAATTAGGCTGGAAAGGGAGGACAGTAGTCGTCATTCAAGGGGAACTCCACCCCTGGGCGACTTCGAGCCTGGCTCGCACATAATTTACGGTTTAGCAGGAGTCAGTCGACGGGCTATACCATTTTAGAAACCCTTTTACAATGAAAGGTTGCAATAGGCTAAAAGCAACCCTGACCTCCGAGCTAAAGTCCTGAACCCCCTCTTTTAGGGCTCATCCCCCTGTTCAGGCCTCAACAACCCCCCCGTCCATTCGCCTGGGGCCCACCAGGCCTTCCACTTAGGTCCAGATGCTGAGCCTCTTCGACAAATCGACATAATGCTACCCTCGCCATGGACAAGACGCCTTTACTACTCACTACCGCGGAACAGGGCTTATCTACTGACACAACTACGAACAAGCAACTCGTGGCTAGCAACGCAAACTAAACGCATAGATTCCGTGATGACGATAAATATTAGTGTGGCGCAATGGAGACGGTGCTCCGTGTGTTGGTGGACTGCCTAAGACTGAAAAGCCTATAATAGATACTATGGGGGAAGATTAGTGAAGCATTCACAACAACGTATCGATTGGACTTAGAGAGGAGAGCAAAGCTAGGTAAGAATAAGGTAAGTGGTAGAAATGTTTACCATGTTCTCAATGCCTTTCTCGATTTTTACGGAGGTATCTTAGGTTTCGAAGTCGTCTTCCCTTATGAGCGCGACCAAAATTCCTAGGTAAAGAGTTTATTCTAGGCCTTAACGAAACACTAAATTCGTCTACATGTAATAGAAAAATCGCAGTAGTTATGTAGGGATAGTTTTAGTTGGTGGATCGTGTATGTCCCCATCAAGGGAAGAGGTCGGGGAATTGATATCATCATCACCATCATCGCTGTAGCACTCAATACATGAAACACATCCACAGGTATATAACATTCTTTTACTCACGGAAAGTCGTCACATTGCTGATGGGGTTGCTGTATTGGTGTCGACCACGGAGCAAGTAATACCCACTGCCGATGATGAGCCAGCCAGCCAATACTACTACATCGTAGTTCATGGTCAGGCGCGTGACCGGATATGTGATGGGCCAGGCGCTGAAGAACATGACGAGAACTAAGTATGCGACAGCTAGAATGTTAACCCCCCACCCGACCGCGGGTGGCATTCTGAAAGGTCCAAAGAGCTGAGTAGTGCCCTTGTATCGAGCACGTAACATATAGCAGATAGGCAGAGAGTAAGACAGGTACACGCTTGTGGTTGCCATCGACAAGACAGCTGTCAAAGCCGTGTTGCTTCCCAACGAAATGAGACCGAGCGCTACTTCCAACATAGTTACAAGTAGCACCACTCGTAACGGGATTCGGAATCGAGGACTGACAACAGCAAGAAAGTCCGAATGAGGCATTCCTTTGTCTCGTGCGAACGCCCAGAAGGTGCGTGAAGTGGAAGCGAGCCCCGCTGCATTGCCCGCCATCGCGATCAAAGTCGGTACCAAGGCCATGATGGCTGCCGCAGCTTTGTGCTGGGTTGCGTCGTAGTAGAGCTGGATGAACGGAAAGCCGGTCTTAGATTCAAGTAGTTGGAGTACGGTGGGAACCCCCTTCATGAGGATGATGCTGTATGCGAAACCGAAAATGCCGTTGACAATAGTCGAGCCCACCATTGCCAAGGGCACATTGCGTGAAGCATGGGGAATCTCTTCCGCCAGATGAGCAGCGGCGTCGTATCTAGTAAGTGTCAGCAGATATTGAGTGTGATTGCAGACGCTATCACCTTACCCAAGAAATGCGTAGGCTGTTGTCAGCCCTCCGATCATCCAGGCAAGCCCATCGTTTGACCATCCTGTCAAATTGGTTGTCTCTTTAAACACAAAATGTGAGCTTTGCTCGTGGGACATAACAGCGACGGTGACGATGATTGCCACATAGCCCGTAAGATGGAGGATGCCTGGGCCTGTGTTAGTTGCCTCAAGGACCTCAGGATACCGGTAGCATACCTGCCGCCAGGTTCATGGTGGACAACGGCCCCGATCCCCAGATATTAACGCCTGTGGAGTACGCTAGCACAGCAAAATATAAAAGCACTCCATGCCAAGGCTTAGGAACGTAGGTTTCGTCACATAGTGAGATGATCCCCTGGATCTGTGTGCCAGCAAGGTATCCCGCTGAAGCTGTACCACATGTTGCGGCACCAAGGCATATCCAGCCGGTGAACCAGCTAGCAGTCTTACGTGATTTCTCAGGTGCGAGTCCTGCTACCCAATGATATTGGGCTCCAGCAGTGGGATAGATAGACCCCAGCTCTGCCAAAGAGTAGCAGGAACAGAGTGATCCAATGAAACACCAGATACTGCGCGTAGATATAGTAAATAGATGTAATCTTGTACAGAGCGCCTGTACTTACTAGTTGTATATAAGACAAGGTGCACCACCCCCAATAAGAGCTTGCGCCATTGTACTCCCAACTGCCTCCCACGTGCCCATCAGACAGAGCACGAGGGCAGCCAGAGACCAGACGGAGAATTTGCGCTCCAACTCCTCTGTGAAGCCGATTTCTTCTAGTCGAGCATCATCGGTTGTCGTTGGATGCAATTCATCTTCGAGGCCTTCTGCAAGACCCTTGTGCTCCATGTCGTGCTCAAGACGATCGGTGGATGTACTGAGAAGCAATTGACTTGTTAGATTATATCATCTGGCCCTACGAGCAGAAATGCGAATGCGACACCACGGTCTTATGATGATGGAGGTCAAGGCTAGGAGTGTGGGGACGGTACTGCCTTGAGACTACTTCATGGCCCGGGGAAACGGTCAGATTCCGCCTTTCGGACTCTCCGAGAGATGACCGGAAATTGCGGTGTTGACCCTTGCGCCCGGGCGGTTTACTTGGATAGGACGCACCCATAGACGCATGGTGATCTTATCGCGACATGTAAATACTCCTTCGAAACCACATCCCACGGGGTTCGGAGCGATATAAGTCCGGTACCTGGAGTAAGAAGCCTGGGAGCCCGGGACCAAGCTCTCCTGTTGAAGGTGTGTACAGAGCCGGGTCCGGGGATTCACTTTAGCAAAAACGATCATATAGGTGTGATGCAATAGCTCGGTCTGCGATTTCATTACGAGGCACAAAAATCAATTGATTGAGTCTAATTCCACTTCTCTACAAGACAACACACCCTTTGTGTCTCTTCCAGCCACCTTGTCACCAAATTGTTCCCATTGCAGTACAAGATGGCCACAATAACATATGATAACGACCACGTGCTCGGGTCTCCGAGGCCACTGAGAGTCGTGTGTATTGGAGCCGGTGCAACCGGACTTGATGTCACCTACAAGATTAAGAAGCATTTACGCAATATCGACATTCAGGTATATGAAAAGAATGCCAGCGTAGGGGGCACTTGGTTCGAGAACACGTCGGTACCGACTTGATTATAATTCATGTCTGTACGTTGAACTAACAGGAACTTTCGCTTCAGATACCCCGGCTGTGCTTGTGATATCCCGGCCCACGTTTATCAGATGAGTTGGGCCATCAATCCAGATTGGAGCGAATTGTGAGATAGTTCTCCCCAAAGAACGTGGTTTCCGCTCATCGTACCCTCATCAGTTATGCCAGCGGCGCGGAGATCTTGAAATATTTGCAAGATGCGGCACGTGACAATGGCCTGGAACAACACATCAAACTTCGTCACCGAGTTGTTGGGGCCACCTGGGAGGAGAGTCTAGGTATTTGGCAGCTCAAGGTCACTAATGAAGGCTCTGGTGAAGTGTTTAGCGACTGGAGTCATTTCATTATCAACGGTACAGGCTTCCTGAAGTGAGTCAACACTACTTTCCCGTGGCTGAAATAGAACCTGAACTCGGCCTCAGTCATTGGCAATGGCCCGATATCGAAGGGTTGGACGCCTTCGGAGGAAAGAAGCTGCACACGGCAGCCTGGGATGGCAAGGTACAGCTTAAAGGAAAACGAGTTGGGGTGATCGGAAATGGGTCATCAGGCATCCAGGTTGTGACAGCCATTCAGCCAGGCATGACGAATGTTGAAGCAAAGCTGGCATGCCCAAAGCTGATAATCAATAGACGTTGCCCATCTCGCTCATTTCGTACGGAATCCAACATGGATCGCGACCACTTTCGGACAAGAGTTTGCCGGCATCGATGGGGCAAACTTCGCCTGTAAGCTACTACATTGTCCACATCCACTATGTTCAGCGGCTCACGTCTCTCAGATTCGCAGGACCAAAAGGCCGAATACCGAGAGAAACCTGAAGTCTTACAAACCTACCGGAAAGCCATCGAATCCAATTTGAACTCCCAATTCAAGATGGTAAAGCGGATGCACTGCGATTCTTGCGCGGTCGCTGACATAGAGGCCAGGTGTTCGCGGATTCTCCCGAGCAAGCAGGGGCCAAAGCCTATCTTTCTGCGCTCATGAAATCCCGCCTCCTTGGGAACGAAGAACTAGCAGCTCGCATGATCCCAGATTTCGGTGTTGGGTGTCGGTATGGACCCCTCTTCTTGTCACAGACTTCACTGGACGCTGACTTCGTACGGTTAGACGCCCCACCCCTGGCGTTGGATATCTAGAGGCCCTCCAAGAAGAGAATTCCCGTGTCGTCTTCGATCCCATCGTCAAAATCGTTGAGAATGGGATCGAGCTTAAGACAGGCGAAGTCGTCGAGCTCGATATTATCATATGTGCAACCGGTTTCGATGTGACCTTCCGTCCCCACTTTCCCATTATCGGCCGCAATAATATGAATCTCTCAGAGCACTGGAAAGAGCGACCGACGGCTTATCTATCCTTCTCAGTGCCTAAATTTCCCAATTACTTTGGTTCGCATTATGATTTGGAGCTCCGTGAGCTGTACGAATGTGATTACTAATTTTGCTTTGCTAGTCTACCTCGGGCCCTACTCGCCGTTCGCCCACGGATCTGCCTTTCCAGCCATTGAGCATACATCCACGTACCTCCTCCGTCTTCTATTCAAATTCCAGACCGAATGCTATAAAGCTGTCGAGCCAAAGAAAGAGGCTATGGACGACTTCATCGACCATGCAGATCATTTTCTGACACGCACGGTTTTCGCGGCGAACTGTCGTTCGTGGTTCAAAGGAGGTAAGTCCATCCACTGGTAGTTACTGTCTGACCTTTTGGCGATTTGAGTCAGGGATGACAAAGCTCACTCAATCATTTCTAGGCAAATTCGACGGTCCTCCTATGGTGCACCCGGGCAGCCGAATACATTGGTTCCAAATGCTGACTGCGCCCCGTTGGGAGGACTGGAACTGGACCGCACAGAAGGCTAATCGTTTCGCATACTTGGGCAATGGCTTCTCTTCTTGGGAGGAGGATGGCAGGGACATGGCATGGTACATGAATGCGCAGGAACATGATAGCTATGACGCTATCAGATATTAGAGCATAGACTTCTTATAGACGCTGGTGGCAGATCGGCATTGGATTCTTCTACCGAAGAATTTCCAGCATTTTGTCGCGGTCTCCACACTCGTTTACTACCTAAGTGTTGGAGGATTTGGACTGTACAACTGTACGGGCCAATCGATACAGGCAAGTCAGCGTAGTTGAGATTTCTGTCTTCTTCTACTCTATGGTCACCGTTCTAGTTTATATAGAAAATTACTAGGCAAATGACCTCCTGGAGCCTATTTTCCATGATTCCAAAGCATTCCAGAGGCTGTAGCACTGACTCATTGCTCGTCGTCATGAGGTTGCCTGCGCTAGTCACTTTGGCGCCAACACTAAGCTACCCAAGTCCCTCTTGTTTCGTTGACGATACAAGGTGTAGTCACAGAATATTAATGATTTCACGCGCATTCTTCGTTTAGCAACTGGTATTGACTTCAAAGTACCTGCAAGAGCAAAGGATGAGCTGCCGCGAGGTTGACCAATGTTTCCCGACGAATGAACTGTCAGGACTGTGATTGGCGATGCCAAGCGATTGTAAAGACCGTGGTATATCGCTTCGACACATCCGAACTAGCTCCGAGAGCTATTCGAACGTTATCCGAAGCGGACCCGAGAGCGCCCAGGCGCTAGTCTAGTACGTACTTAGGATACTATATAGTCTGACGAGTCCCCCGGGCCGTCTTAGGAATGATCATGTCCCCTTCACATCACAGGACTGAGCAATCCACGTGGTCCATCAGGAAAATCGTGAGCTGTGGTCAGTGGCTGTAGATAATTTTAATTATGGTAGACTTTAGCTGGCCAATTGTATTCCGATGTTATAGAGATAAGCATGTCTTCATATATTGGAGGTTATTTTTCAGTGTGAAAATCGCTACACTACTAATCCTTACACTAGTGTAGATGAATATTTGACAAGGAACTGATCAACAACACTGACCAAACGTGCGTAATGCTGTTCGGTGTTTTCTAGAGTCAGTGCCAGAAACCCTCTCGAGGCGATATAAATTCAATGGCTGAGGAGATAATGGTAAAATAGATCCCGCAACGTCGCACTCTAGGAGCCGTCGAATTGAATCGCAAACAGACTTCCATACCCAAGGACGAATCCGGCGGCCATCGTCACGATATTGTTGAAAGTTCCAGAATGGCCAAGCTTTCCAGTACTCGGATGGAACACTCTATGATTTCGCGTCGCCCCGTATGCTCCAAAACTCATTCCACCACCAGCCCACTTGCTGATGGTCGCGATATCGGGCTTGATGCCCAAGGGCACTTGGAGACCACTATAGTCGAGTCGCGAGGTCATGATCTCATCGAAGATCAGGAGAGCGTTCTCGATAGTAGCTAGACCGCGCAGGTAGTGAAGAAACTCTGGAGTTCCGAGATTACAACCTCCCGCAACTTGCATAGGTTTAACGAGGATAGCTGCGGCTAAGTTCGGAGGCAGCGCTTTACTAGCTCTTCCGTCCTTACAACATCGTTATATAGAGCGATCACAAACTCGTACCGGGCCTTCATGGTATGTATAGGTGCGGCATCGAGGAAGAGTAGCTACTAGGAAGTTATAGAGAACCTCCTCAAGTAAGTTCTAGATGTTGGCGGGGAAATAACCCGGAAGGAGTTCATGAAGCGGATCAGCTGGGAAGAGAGAGTGAGTGTGTGCCAGCCGTGTTCACCATAGAATGATGCAAAATGCTACAGTCCGCCTTTCACAATGGACTTTCGAATACCGGTAACACCAACTACGCCCTTGCCAGGTCGTGTCATATTGTAATTCGAGACGAAATGTATCTCATTGCCTTTCCCGGTAAAACTGGTAAAGCGTTGAAAGACCACGCTTGCGGTGATACTTTGACCAGAATCGGTATCTACCTTTACCTAGGATATCGTACTCTTTTGATTCACTCGCTTGAGCCAGCGCGCATGCATGGTCATGAAGTCTAAGATATTCCTTTTGCGCAAACAATGCGCAGGACTTGATCGTTCGTTCATAGACGCGAGCGAGTTCAAGCTGGCTTCTCATTCACCACGCTAGCAATGAAAGCGAAACACATTTAAGACGGGCTGGCGCCTCTCAAAAACCAGATAAGAGCCTTGAAATCCTTCAACATTAGACCGTTAACATGAAAGGCATCTAGGTAAAGTCCCTCGGAGCTAGTCAGTGCGTTTACTGACTCGCGCATAAAAGTCGTTCTGATGTATCGCACCGCTATAAAATGTCGTATTAGACGAGAGTTTCAGCTAGAGCTTTCAAATCAGGTGACTCACGTGTTAGCAAAAGTCCAATCCTTTGCTGGGATTGGCTGTTGGAAATCAAGGGCTAATATAAGCGTCGGCACAATCTACAAAGGGTTGTAAGCGTATAAATGCTGACTAGAAGACTCTTGTAGCGTAGAGATGCGTACCTTCCTCATCTCCATGTAAGCAATGTCTGCAGACTGTTAGCATGTCAATGCTCACTCGATTAGGATTAACTCACTCCGACCAAGGCACGTTCTCGACCCTGTCCCAAAGCCCATGATGAATCGATCTAAAACGTGGTTAGTCAAGTGTGGAACATAGTCGTTTGAGGCAGCCACATACTCATTTCAGCGTTGGGGTTCTCGAGCCACCTTTCGGGCAGGAAAGAATTCGTGTCAGCTCCGAAAATATTTGGTAGTCGTTGGATCACATATGCTGGTGCACCGATGGTTACGCCGGCAGGAATTTGATGGCCCGCGAGCTCGATCCCCGTCTCTGGTGTTTCACGAGGCAGAAGGCCAGCGTTGGAAGGGTAGAGGCGGAGGGACTCTTGAAGAACAGCGTTTAGATATGGGCAAGTAGCGGCCTGCTGTGAAGTGCACACATCGCCCAGCTGGCCCTGCACTCGCTTTTCTCTGAGTTCTTGTAACAACTTCGCCTTCTTGTCAGGATTGTGGATGAGATGGTAGAAAACTGAATTGAGCCAGGTAACGGCATCGGTGGTACCTGCGATTAAGATGACTTGCAATAAAAGGCGGAACTCCTTGTCGGTCAAGGCCTCGCTCTTGCTGGCAGCCTGCACTTGGAGCAATCTTGAAGCAAGATTGCGCTGGGACTGCCCGATGGACTTGATTTTTTCCTGATGCTCCATGAATCGATCGATAAGTTTATCGATGTCATTTCCCTTGAATTTGGCAGTAGGGTCCTTTGGACCGATGAAGCGCATGATGAAAGATGTGATCGCAAACAACGTGGGTGCTGCACCGAGCGTATGGGCCTCTCTAAGCATTCCGTAGATCCACTCAAACAAGTTGGTCTCGGAAACCTTGTCGAGCATACCGGAATTCTGTTCGAAAGCCATTTCCGAAATACAGTCTGCCAGTTACATTTGTCACGTCTAGAAAGGGAACCTCGAAGGGGGTGCGCTCACCAAAAAGGAGTCGCTCAAACCATTGCCCCAGATCAAGATTCTGCCCCTGAAACAATTCCATCTGCGAAATAAACTTTTTCAAAATCTCGTCAATGTTTCCATCGAGATCCTTGATTCCCTCGGAACTGAAAGTAGTCGCGATCGGCCGTCTCAGTTTGCCGTGCATATTCTCGTTGCGCTCAGTGAAAACGTCACGTACTCCAGGTAGCTTGAAAGGATCGTAATAATTGGATTTGATAAATGGGGCAGCTGTATTGTATATTTTACGGTACGCAATCTCATCTGTGACACTCCTAGAGGGTTTGTTTAGCAAGCAGATCTGGACAGAGGACAGAAAGTTGCGCACAATTTATTTGGCCCGAGCCGCACGACTGGACCGTGTTTTTCGTGCAATGCATATATTGTTGTGTGCTCCTGGCCGAATGTTATCACGGCCACATGCCACAAATCGGTGAATTGAGCCCAGAAGGGGCCGGGAAACGGTGATAACGGGGACAGAAATAATTCGTAGATGACTTGATATGAAATCCACAGGATAGTCGCGGCAGTCAGGATGGTCGCATATGGTGGCCAACTTGTCCCAGACAGTAGACCATGAATACTTGATATCAACGTCATTGTTGCTTCACGTTCGCGAGGGGTTTGTCGTGGGACAACTGTTTGCGGCAGTCCACCTCTCCCAGCCAAAGTCATGCAACCGCACAACAGTATATAAGAGAGGCAAGTAATGGAAGTGGGTGAGGCTGTTCCCCGGACTTTCCGAAACGCGAAAAATGCTGCTTTTCGGAGTGCGCTTTAGCGACCAACCCTGGGCTACCGTGACACACCACGGAAGAGGGGCACTACTTGGGACAGGAAGACTTCAAACCACTGTCATGTTCTCCGTTCTATGACAGACCACCCTATGGAACTGAGGAATAAGACGACTGCTTGAGCCCAACACATCCGCCCTCAATGGTGTGGAGCTCCTCTTTCGGAATCATATCGTGCTTCTCTACGTGGAAGTAGCAACGTAGCCTACGGGCAAGGGTCGTTACACTGGACTCAAGGCTTCAGGGCAAGTAAGAAGGATTTGGAGATCGTCTGCTC
The DNA here is from genome assembly GCF_000709125.1 of Exophiala aquamarina CBS 119918. Taxonomy (NCBI): domain Eukaryota; kingdom Fungi; phylum Ascomycota; class Eurotiomycetes; order Chaetothyriales; family Herpotrichiellaceae; genus Exophiala; species Exophiala aquamarina. The sequence goes on along the minus strand of NW_013550542.1, from coordinate 16,337 downwards.
AACAGGTGAAAATGAGTAAACGCAGCTCCTAGGAGGACTTCGGAGGTTCCGGCAAACTCCCAGTCGGAGTCTCCGGTTGACCCCGGGTCGAATCCAGCTAACAGAGGACATGCTCGCAACCAGGGCTGGACCCGAAGATACAAAGGAAGAGAAACTAAGCATTGAGATCATATAACAGAGCGCTCGAGCAGCCCTTGGTCGGCTTGGCCGAGTATGGTAGAATCAAGCCAGGAGGAGCCAATCTCCAACATGTCCGGCAAGAACGAGGATGTTGTCAGTATGCTCCTAAGCAAAATGACTCGACATGTTTCTAACTGATGCCTTAGGTAGATCGTCTAAGGCAGCTGTTTCCGGAGCAATTGTTCGACGAAACAAGTCCACACTACGAGACTACTCGTAACAGCTTCTGGTCTGGCAATCAGAAAGCTGAGAAACCCGCGTGTGTAGTACAGCCTCGAAATGCTGGAGAGTTGGCTCAAGCAGTGAAAGTCTGCGCCGAATTCCAAACACCTTTCGCGGTCAAGAGTGGGGGACATGGTCACTTTGCCGGCCAATCGAGCATCACCGGTGGAGTCCAGTTCGATTTGGCTAAGTTGAACGTCGTCTCTGTGAACAATGAAAAGACTTCTGTTTGGGTCGGTAGTGGAAACAGCTGGGCGACGGTCTACAAAAAGCTGGAAAAGATGGGACGAATCGCTGTCGGCGGCAGGGCTGCTTCAGTTGGTATAGGCGGCTTCGTCCTTGGGGGTATGGTGCCACTCTTCATTTGTTTAGGATGAGATGTGCTGACAGTCCACTGGTGGCATATCACTCTACGCCGCCCGTTACGGCTGGTCAATCGACAATGTTCGCTCCTTCGAAATCGCCCTTGCCGACGGAAGGGTCCTCATAGCCAACCGCAACTCCGAACCCGACCTGTATCGCGCCCTGCGTGGCGGAGGATCGAACTTTGGCGTCGTCGCTAGCTTTGAGCTTGAACTATACCCCTACTCAGGCATGTGGGGTGGCTTCAGAGTGGTGAATCCAGACTATCTTACGCAAGCGATCGAAGCCTTCCTTGGTTTCATCCCGAAAGTGGAAGCCGACGAGAAGGGTCACACTATCCTTGCGCTGTCTAGTGAGGACGGCGAGCTCCAGGTCAGCCAGTTTCTGGCCTATACCGACCCTGTTCGGGACCCGCCTATGTTCGGTCAACTTCAGGAAGTCCCTGCGAACCAGAAATCCCTACACCTTACACATCAATCCTCCCTAGCCACGTTCTTGGCTGCTTTGCAGCATGGTTCCGGGGCTCATCAGGCTCTCGCCACAATCACATTTCGACCTAATCAACCAACTCTCGAACTAGCTTGCTCCCTTTTCAAGCAAATCGCGGCGGAGATGGTGGACATAGCCCAAAGTACCTTGGAAATCCACCTACTGCCGCGTCATTTCAAGCTGAAGGATGATTGCTACGGCCTCGCCGGCTCTGGAGACCCTCTGATCTGTGCAGTCATCGCCTTCACTACGAATGACGCCAAGCACAACGGCACCGTCCTACAGACGCAAGAGAAGTACCTTCACCAGATTGCCGAAGAAGCAAAACGCTACAATGTTGGCCATCCGTTCTTGTACATGAACTACGCGGCCAAATTCCAGGATGTCATTACCAGCTACGGTGCTGAAAACGTGGAATTCCTCAGGCGCGTCGCTGCCGCTTATGATCCAGACCAAGTGTTTCAGCGGCTCGTACCAGGACCTTTCAAGCTGTACGGCCGAACGCGACATATCAATGGAAAACTCCAGCTAGGAATTTGAAGTAGGAAGGTTTATCAGAAGGGAATGGAGCATGGGATGGAAATTTTTGTAGTATCCATAGATGGAAGTTAGACCTCCGCTACTCTGTAGCATCTACACCACCTCAACGTAATCTGGGTGTTCCAACTATGTCAATCCAAGTCATATCCTCGCCAAAATCCCATATCCCGAACCACGGATCAGTTGTGATTGAATTTGACTCCGTAGCCTCCTCCGCAGATGTATGTAAATTATCTCCCTCTCGGTGGGGGGAAACGGGAAATGTACCAGGGTAGTTGAGAGAGTCTTCTATATCAAAGCCAGACTGGACAGCTGAATGCTCTAAAGAGCTTAAGGCCTGTCCGGAGCGATGATCTAGCGCAGAGGCCCTGTGAGTATCGGAAGCAAGCAGATCTCTGGATATACCAGCAAATTGGGCGAGGAGCTTGCCAATGCAGTCGGAATCCGACGCCATGGCAAGTCGCAACCAGTATCCCGCTGAAACTTCGAGAAAGGCCTGGTTCTGGAGATTCTCGGAACAATTGAGGTCGCGAGCAACAAGATCAAACAGTACATATGTGGCGATGGCTGGAGCACCAGCGAGAAGGCTTTTGCAAAGTCAGAATGCTTCTTTCAAATCACTTTGGGAAGTCTGCATGTGTGTCTTACTTCAATGGAGTCGAGTGATCGATTGGTATGTGGTGTGTCAAATTGACGATGCCGCGTGCGTGTAGCATCAATGTTTTCTTTGCTTGAGCGTGACGGGTCACATCTCGGCTGACGGTTAGATGGGCTTCCAAACGCGCTACTGCAATCGAGAGAAGGTGATACCAGCAATGGTGCTGTAGTGCAGCCTGTAAGAATCCTGGCCTGTATATAGCACGGCTTCGCAGTGGCTTTCCTGGACGGTAGTGTTCGGGAATCGATGAACACCAGCTCTCTAAGGACTCGCGAATGCTATCAATATTATACAGCAGCTGCGAGCGACGTTGTCGGAGAGCTGTAGCGGTGAAGAGACGACTGCAAGCCAAGGACGACAGGCGAGAGACTGAAATGAGGTGCATGAAGATAGTCAGATCCTCATCTTTGAGTGGAGTTGGCAGTGGACAGCGAATGCTTTCCTCGCTAATAGTCTATTTTGCCGTCAAAACACGAAATTTACCCCTGAGCTCGCACGTCTTACCATTGACTGTGAGCAATGAAAGCAATAGTCTCTTTCGAGACAATATATGGTCCAGAATGTTCGACTATACCATTCTGGATTGGTGGAAAATTGGTCAGTGGAATCGACACGTTGAACAAGACATAGCCTCGCCGCTTCAGTCACTAGAAGGCCCTCGAGCGGCCAACTGGAGTAGTTCAAGGTGAACAGCGTCTAAGATGGTCAACACTCAGGATTGACATTTTCGGTCAGTCTGGAGTCAACGTACCATGCATGCCATAGTCTGTTATGTCAGCTCGTGGTCAAATTAGAGATTATGGTTCGTTACTGACCTGCAGTACGCAAAGAGACGGCCGAGCGATCAATAAGTACGGAAACAATCTCATTGCTCGGCGAAATGTTGTCCACGATGGGCCTTCAAAAGCCGCGAAGGACCCAGTTCTTTCGTAGGATATGCCAATGCTGAGCACTGTGTAATATGTTGCGGCCCACGCATGGTCAGATGCTAAACGTTGCTCCAATTCGGCCGATGTTGCGACACTTTCGAAATCACGGCGGTCGAGAAATGGGTACAGTGGATATACCTCATCGAAAAAGCCTAGACAGTTTTAAGAAATCGCGGACTCTGGGTGGGGCTAACCTGGAACTTACATTGAATATAGAGAGACCTTTGTGCGGCTGGGAGCTCTTCGGTGAGGAATGTGCTTAATGAGCTGACAGGGTCAGTAAGCAAGCCTTCCAACGACAGTCCTCTGCGACTAATGGAAGTCTCTTCAAGCGTGTCGAGCAATTTCGCGAATCGTGTGCTTTCAAGTCGCTCTTCCAGAATAGAAAGGAGGTCTTTGCTGAAAAAAGCGAAGCTTCCTGACTCGACTGCAACCAAGTTAGGACCTCCACCAGTCACGACCAGTCCTAGGTCATACCATTATTACTCTGCCAAGGCAAACTGTTCATAGCCTGTAAGAAATGAGCTGATTGAGGTCAACCAGAAGGCTGAGCATACATACTCGACTGCTCTCGACGGTGACCTGCGGATTTGAAGGGTCTTGCGGATCTAGCCTCGTTTCTTGTTGTATAGGATTTAGTGAATGGCTACTCAACTGAGTAGTAGCATATACACTAGTGGTTTCCACTACCGCATTTAATGCGTCGCTCTTCCGTTTCTTGGGTAAGGTGAGAGCATGGTCTATGAGTCTTCAGTAAGTTATGTTTCGTGGCGAGTGGTTGACACGAGCTGACTGAACGGTGACTGCGACGAGGTCGCATCATAGGTCCTCCTGTCTCTCTGTTTCATCTCGGAGTAGTGACATCGCTCTTCTCGAGCCTAAATGATGTCAGATTAGCTTTTCTTGTCCTGGAATTATTACATATACCATGCAGTTGGTGCAAGCCTTGTCTGTAGGGTCGCGCTCTGTGATTCCATGATTAGCGACACCAGCAATGCTAGCAGCAATGACCCACTCAAACATCGAACCTTCTTCATTCTACAACGGTCACATGTCGATAACATCTTTACGGAAGCCATGTGGTGGAGAAGTAAGCCTAATGCAGATGTCTCTCCAGTGGTTGGGTTATCACAACAAATGCAGACTTCTTCAGGCTGCTGTAAGTAGAGGATTTCTCGGTGTGTGGAGTAACTCCATTTGGCTGGCGGCCAAGACTAGAATGGATTGTGTGAACTAACGTGGAATCCAACAAGATCACGGTGGAGCGGGGTATGTGATATTAGAAAGAAGTCAAGCTTCCAGCGTGGATGAATGATTATCCGTCCCGTTCAGCGTGTAGTAACGTGTGCTGAAAGTCAGAATTCCTGGTACCTTATCTTGCTGATCATCCTCTCAAGATGGCTCTTGGTACTTCCTACACCTTCTTTCCAATTGGCGTAATCAAAGGACTATATAGGGATCTGCGTTCCGGGGGACGCGAATTATGCCTATTTTTTAACCCCCAATCCTGTGGGAGATGACACCCTGAACAGGATGTCTCAAGTCTTGCAGTCGGTTTCCAAAGGAATAGTTTGCTACACTCATAGTCAGTATCGCGCACATCTTCCTACTGAGACTCTCCCGCGGGCAAATCAGAGTACTGTGGAGGTGCCGTAATTTTGTTGGATACCCTGCTCAACCGGAAATACATCATTCTTTCCTTTCACTACGGTTGTGCTGTGCTGGGATAAGAGCGAAAGCTGACAGAGGCTGTGTGCTGAATTGCTGTAAGCTCGGTTGTGCTGGATTTTCCGGGTCACAACAGTCGCCAACTGGAAATCCTATTTGTAATAGCACTGAAGCCGCAGGTGCAACGGAGCTGCTTGTTCTTGCGTGATATTACTGAATTGACCTGTATCGAACGGGCCTGCTGGATCTCAAGTACACAAAGCAATCCCCGCACAGCCATTTGTGTCGTTACCTTCTTACAAGTGGAAGTCAAGATGACAGAAGTTACATTCTTCGGAAAATGGGTCCGGAGCTTCTTTCACAACATTTATCTCTCTTAGCAAGGCCCAGTGTGATGTGGAAGAGATAGACTGCCACACACTGCGATGGTAAGGAAGGCCACAGACAGGCTGGACGGCTGGTGCAAAGGACGTGCTCGTCTTTCAGTCGAGCAGTGGAGCACACAATGGGTGCACATATCCTGAGCGCAATCCGGGGCTGGTTTGCTTGACATCCCGGATTCTCCATCGGCGACAAAGTTGAACACGACCGTAACCTCGAGGTCTCTCTAAAGGGGCACCGGAACGACTTGGACAGTGGGTATGTTTGTCGGGCATAAAGCGCAATCCTACACGAGGGATTGAGCGGAATCAATGAGATAGCCCGCGACGGAACCTCTTTCCGCAGATGGCTGGATTTCACCTTCGCTTGGACACTCCGAGAGCGCCGTCTCGAGCTTTAAGAGATCTGCTATACCATGGAACATGGAAACTTGACTGTATGGTTCTATGTATCGAAGTGGGTAGCGGCAATAATAGTATCGCACGGACGTTGTCGAATTCAGCCTTCCATGAGCATTACAATCTTAGCATCTGTGGCTAATGACCACCCGAATCTCCAAGCCGACCTCGATGATGCGTAGAAGCGCGATGCTGAACTCAATCCAAAGTCGTTTAAAGCATACAATCGTGAATGCGAGGCCATGCCTGGCGCCAATACACGCAGCTCGATTCACGCCGCACCCTTTCCCTTGACAATTGCGCGTGGTGGGTCGGCTTTCTTGTTCGGTGTCGATGGCCATGATCACTCGATTTCTTGGGCGAGCTCTCTGCGGGCATTTATGGACATAGTTCGGCAGTGATCAAAGAGGCTGTCATTAAAGCTCTTAGTAAGAAATAGAATTTTGGCACTAAGAATATCTATAAAGATTAATTGGCCAGACTTCTCGTGCAACGTTTCAGTAATAGCATGGAACTCATTCGATTTTATAACTTGGTACTAAAGCTAATAAGATAACTATTACGGGACAGGACTACGGTGGACCCTAGAAGCACCCATCCTATGCCAAGACTAGTACTGAAACACTAAGGGGCACAGTATATAAGGCCTTAGGGGCTATACGGATCGTATACGGGGTTTTTAGACTCCTTACGTTCTTATAGTCGATGTTCTAAGGACTATATAGTACTTAATCGATTATCTTAGTATTTTCGTTAAGTTACTTATACTCTTATAATAGCTATAGGTATAGAGATTAATTTTACTCGTAAGAAAAAGGTTAGCCCTCTAGCTCTACTTCTATTATAGTAATCGGGAGATAGTTTAAGTCCTATAATAGGAAGGAGATATATATTATAATCCGAGCTATAAGTAGTTCTAACTAAAGGTAGGGTTCCTTAATAGAGTAGGTACTAGAGTATTAACTAGGAAGATATTAAGACTAAGCGATACCTATTATTACGAATTAAATCCGTATAAAGCTCTAGAGTACGCCCTAGAGCGATTACTCGTAGTATATCTTTAGGCTATATAACTATATAGCCGAAGCTACGTAACTCCTCCCTATCGATTATCTCCTAGGAAACTATACTAACCTACTATAGGAGAGGATAGGGAGTATTTCCTTTATTTGTATAGTAGATAGATTTTCTCTTTTCTTTTCTCTCCTTAGCTTTAGAATCCTCGTTATATGGTAGTTAGACGAATTACTCTAAATTCCTAGCTAAATCCTTATACGCTCTATTATTTCCTTCCTAACTTCCTTCTTTAATTCGTTATAGAATATATCCTTAAAGATATTATTATTCGTATATTCTAGTTTCTTTACTAGCTTCTTAAATTCCGAATAATAATTAGCTATAGATTCTATTTATTTAAGGATATATATAGTATAAGAGGCTACTATAGCCTCGTTAATTATACTATAGATCTATTTAATTATTACTTCTATCCGAGGGATAAGTTTTAGGATCTATAGTAGAAGTAGCCGAAGACCGTAGAAAGAAAGAGTAGAATCTATAGTCGCTTTCTATCTTATTAAATAACTTAAGATCTAT
>NW_013550542.1:0-7863 GCF_000709125.1 Exophiala aquamarina CBS 119918 | reverse complement strand
GTACGAGAGTAATTACCGAGTATTCGTAAATACGAGTTAACTCCTAGGATACTTAGAAATTAAGTTAAGTAATTTCTAATCCTATAGAATAGAATGGCGTTTTATAGAATCTTCCGTAAGGCTTAAGTATAGCCTTACCTAATAGATACCACGTGATCCTAGCTTATATAAGCCTAATCACGTGACTAGGCGTTAATAGGGTATCGCTTAGTCTTAATATATAGTAGTTAGACGAATTACTCTAAATTCCTAGCTAAACCCTTATAAAGGTAATAGATTTATAGACGCCGTATATAGTAGATTCGAATAGAATACATTATAAATTCCTTTTAGCGTATTAAGACGATAGCTATACGATCCGATAACTTTAGTTACGATATACTTCGTATTCTTTTAATCGAGCTTCTTATTCTTTCGCGTCGTACGTATATTCCTTAAGTCGAGCTAGACCTTATCGCCTACGCGAAACTCTATTAACTATTATCTTATACGGTTTATAATTTCCTCTTACTCTTATTAAGTAACGACTATAAAAGTTTAAGCCTATTCTCTCGCCTTCTAGAGTTTTCGTACGATTTCTTCGCCCTATCGTATTAAGCTATTTCCTCTTTTATCTTCGCGGAGCTTATCTTATAGTTATACGAAGTCGATGTTATATTCGTAAAATAGAAAGAAAGGGCTTACGCTAGTCGATTAGGCGTTTCTATTATTAATTACTAACTTAGCGATTAGTAGTAACTCTACTTAATTATCTTAGGCTTCGTTTACGAACGTATATACGTACGTCTCGATCGTCTAATTTATTCGTTCTATAGATTCGTCCGTTTTAAGGTAATATATAGTAGATAATCGGCGTACGATACTTAGTAGCTAATATACTCGTTTCTATAGAGCGCTTATAAACTAGGTTCTTCTATTCGATACGATAGCTCTCGATAAATCGTAGGTCCTATAGAATATACGTAGAAATAGAAATACTATATTTTACGACTTAATCGTATATATCGATTTAAGAATAACTCCTTTTCCTAGTCGGTTCGTAATTACCGCTAAATTCGTATAGCCTAGACTCTCTAGGAGCTTCGTAATAAAGTCGATAGATATTTCGCTCTATATTTAGTTCGATATAGAGAGAAGTTTTAGAAATTCTTATTTCCTTTTTCTCTAGGCTTTTATTCGTCTATAGATATTATAGTTTTATATAAATTATCGAATATTCTATAGTATATTCGGCTAGAAGAATTATCTTACTATTAAAGAGCTCGTTACCTTTCGCCCGAAGTATTCGCTAATTATTAAGTTATAGGTTTCTTAAATTAGAAACGTATATAAAGGTTCTAAGTTCGAAATCTATAGTCTTCTACGAAAGCGTACGTTTCCTTAGCTATTAATTATATACTTAGCGATAAATACTTTTACCGCTAGAGACGATAAAAACTTTAATACTCCTCGAGTAATCGAATCCTTAATCTACTCGTACGTTTTATTCGACTCTACTACTATAAACTAGTTAGTATTAACTACGTTACTCGCTAGTTAGTCTTCGGTAGGAGGTTCTTCTACTTATACGAAAGCTACTTAAATCGCTCCTTTCGCGTCGAAGAACTCCGGCTTTAATAGTCTTATCGTACGATACTATAGTTAGTCGTCCTCTTCTTCTTTCGATATATCTTATTCTCTTCGCGATAGCGCGTCGGCTTATACGTTATCCTTTCCTTTAAGGTAGAAAATCGTAAAGTTATATTATAAGAAAATAAGAGACTATTATATTTACTTCTCCGTAAACTTTCGTATAGTTATAAAGTACTCTAGATTCTTATAATCTAATCGTATCTCGAATATAAGGGTTTAGCTAGGAATTTAGAGTAATTTATTTAACTATCGTATAACGAGGATTCTAAAGCTAAGGAGAAAAAAGAAAAGAAAAAATCTATCTACTATACGAATAAAGGAAATACTCCCTAGCCTCTCCTATAGTAGATTAGTATAGTTTTCTAGGAGATAATCGATAGAGAGGAATTATGTAGCTTCGGCTATATAGTTATATAGCCTAAAGGTATACTACGAGTAATCGCTCTAGGGCGTACTCTAGAGCTTTATACGAATTTAACTCGTAATATCGAACTTATCTACGCTCCTTAACTTAGCGTTCTATTCTTTAAGATAACGTACGATAGCTAGTATTTCTTTATCGTATATTTCGTAGTTATATTCCGCGAATAAGTTCTTTTTTAAAAAGAATACGTAGGGTCGTACGAAATCGTCTTCTCCTACCTAGAATAAAGTACTACCTATATACTATTTAGAAGTATTAACTTCTAGAAATATTTCTTTTATATAGTTAAATAGAGCGAAGATCGAAGCTATTATAAATATCTTTTTTAGTCGTACGAACGCTATATCGACTTCCGAATTCTAATAAAAAGTCGAATCCTTCTATATAAGTTTTATAATTAATAGGATTATCTTCGAGAAATTCTTAATAAACTTTCGATAGAAGTTTACGAAATCGACGAAACTCTAGACGCCTTTAATAGACTTAGAAACTTACTATTCTTAGATTATAGTAACCTTTACTAGGTCTATTTATACGCCTTATTCCGCGTCGATAATAAATTCTAAGTACTTTACTAACTTAACTTCGAACTCGTATTTATCGATATCGACTTAAAGTTCTACTTCGCGGAGTCGACTTAGAACTTTTTATACGTAGTTTTAATACTCTCGTTATATTCCCGAAGAATAGATTAAGATATCGTCTACGTACGCTAAGTAGAAAACGTTAAGGTAATCTCGTAAGGCCTAGTTAATATACTTCTAGAACGTACTAGGCGCGTTAGTAAGTTTAAAAGGAGTAACTAGCTATTCGAAAAGGCTATATCTTATATAGAATACTATTATCTACTCGTCTTCTTCTATAATTTAAATTTTATAAAAAGCCGCGATAATATCGAGCTTTATATACTACTTTACTTATTTAATATTTCGTAGAGTCTCGTAAATTAGTAGTAATAAGTATCGATTCTTCTTCGTTAGCTTATTTAGCCCTCGATAGTTAATATAGAATCGTAATCCTCCTCCTAGCTTTCTTATAAAGAAAACTAGAGCCGTCGCTAACGAGTTACTTACTCTAATAAATCCTTTATCGAGAAGTTTAATAAGTATACACCGTAGTACTAGAAGTTCGTCTCGAGATATATTATATAGCGAATTCTACGAGACTTAAGGTTTCTTTTCGTCTTTTAGTTCGAGGTCGATTATATAGTCGATTTCCTTTCCTTATAAAGAAGATAACTTCTCTACTTTCGTATAACTAAAGATATCTAAGAATTAGTAGTACTATCGAGGAAGCTTCGTACGCGAATTAATAGGCGTCTTTACTCTAAGTACTTTTTTAATATTTACTATCGTTACCGAGAATACCTAGGTCTTTATATACTTCTTACTTCTCTAAGCTAGTAGACTAAATACTACGACGAAGATCTAGCTATAGTCTAAGGGCGTATATAGTTTTCGTAGTATATTATAGACTTTTAAATCGAAATAGCCTATTAAGAGAAAGTCGTTCGCGACGCTAAGATATATATCGTTCTTCTTTATCTAGAGTAGCCTAAGAATAATTTTGTACGCTAAGTTCGAAATAATATAGAAGAACGCTATTTTCTTATAGCTATCGATATCGACTTTAACCTTCGCTACTTTAGAGATTTTAGATCGTATAAAGGAATCGAATTCGGAGATTAAACGAGAAGTAATAGAAATACGCTCGAAAGAATAGCGAAAAGCGAAGCGAGAATTAATTAAACTATACGATAAATAACTAGAATTAATTAAAGTCGATATATAATATTACTTATTTAAAAGTAATAAAACTATAAAGGATTAGTCGTCTATCGAGGACTAAAAAGCCTTCTATTTCTTTTTCGTCTTCTTTATACGCTTCTACTAACGACTTCTAGTAGAAGCTACTCTTTTAACGATTCCTTATTATCGTCTATAGTCTTTAGTACTATTATTTTCTTCTTCGTTTTAGGTCGTACGACGAAAAGAAGAAGGTATTTAACGATAAAGTAACTTCGTTAGTTATAGCGAAGATACGCTCTAAGTTTCCTTTTCTAGTTAAATATCGTTTATAATACTTATAAGGCTCTCTATAGTTCCGCTAAGGACGCTATAGCTTATACTATCGGCGCTTAATCTATTTTATCTTTCGTATAACTAGTAGTATCGAATAAGTTACTTCTAGATATCTTCTTTCTAGCTTTCTTCTACTAAAGAGCCTCTAGATTTATATTAATCGTATAGAGAAGAGTATAGTACTTTCTATAAGTTAATAGAATTATAAGGGTTTAGCTAGGAATTTAGAGTAATTCGTCTAACTACCGTATAACGAGGATTCTTAAGCTAAGGAGAGAAAAGAAAAGAGAAAATCTATCTACTATACGAATAAAGGAAATACTTCCTAGCCTCTCTTCTAGTAGGTTAGTATAGTTTTCTAGGAGATAATCGATAGAGAGGAATTACGTAGCTTCGACTATATAGTTATATAGCCTAAAGGTATACTACGAGTAATCGCTTTAGGGCGTACTCTAGAGCTTTATACGGATTTAACTCGTAATATTACTCTCCTCCTCTTTTCGTACGATACTAAGAAGCCGCTACTTTTAATAAGAACTAGTTAGGCGCCGAGTAGCGTATAAAGTAAAACCCTTATTCCTACTTACTTTTATTCTACTTTTTCTTCTCTTATATTAATTATTAAGAAAGTTTTTATAAGTACTTATTTCTACTCCTATTACGTATAATTATTAGTCGTTACTAACCCTTAAACGCTCGTAGTTAATATAGTAAATAAGTAAGCGAACTAATCTATTTCCTCTTCTTTAATTCGCCCTTTATACTCTAAGTCCTAAGCCTTTTCGTTTAGTCGTACGTACTAATAGGAGAACGAAAAAATTAAGATAATATAGTATTAGTAGTATAGAATATCGCTACGACTTAGCGTTAGTTAGAGTAGCTCGCGCTAACTTAAATCCCTATTTTCCTTATCTTCGAGTAATCGCTAGTATCGTACTACTATAATATCTCTTAACGAACGATCTTAGCTATACTAGGAACTAACGTACCTTTCGTACGAGGAATAGTTACTCTAGTATAGATTCGGTCGTATCGACTATCGTATATTAACGCCTTACTTATTTAGAGTCGGAGTATCCTTTTCGGTCCTTATAACCGTTATAAGCGCTTAATACGCCTATTTCTAGAGTATCGACGTATTCTAGAATACTTCGATAGTACATACGATAACTATAAGTAGTCGGACCGCGGTACTCGTTATTCGGAGCGCGATAAAGACGACGATAGTAGTATTATAGTACTATCGTCGGATTCGTCCGATAACGACGGCGCTCCCCCCCCTACTCGTAAGGCTCTCCTTCCCCCTCCTCCTCCTTCTCGCTTCGGCGAGGTAGTTATAAAAAGGTCCGCTCCTTAGCGATAGGTATATACGATATTTCTTTATTTTCTTATCTTCGTATAGTACTTATATTAATATTAGTATAATTCTAGTAAATAAGGAATATTCTCTATACTTAACTATAGCTTATACCTTAACGTAGCGGTTAGGCTTCGCCGTACGACGACTAAATAAGCTAAATATATATAGTATAATTAGATATTTTATTACTCTTATAGTTCTTCTATATATATTCTCTCTTTACTTTCGTATAGTAATTAGAGAGCCGATTATCTCGCTATTAATTCGTACGTATCTAAAGCTACGATATTCTAGAGCGATAATTTCGATTTCTAGATTAGTTCTATATATTCCGTCTATTTTACTAAGTACTACCTTTAAGACCCTCGGCCTCTTCGTACGAATTTATAGCGGATAATCCTTTTAATCTAGTATTCTTCTTCGTCCTATATAACGATAAAATTCGACTAAGTATCGTCGGTAACTTACGAAGATAATAGATTCGTAGATACCGTACGTAGTAGGTTCGAATAGAATATATTATAAATTTCTTTTAGCGTATTAAGACGATAGCTATATAATTCGATAACTTTAGTTATAATATACTTCGTATTCTTCTAATCGAGCTTCTTACTCTTCTACGTCGTACGTATATTTCTTAAGTCGAGCTAGACCTTATCGCCTACTTAGAACTCTATTAACTATTATCTTATACGATTTATAATTTCCTCTTACTCTTATTAAGTAACGGCTATAGAAGTCTAAGCCTATTCTCTCGCCTTCTAGAGTTTTCGTACGATCTCTTCGCCCTATTATATTAGGCTATTTCCTCTTTTATCTTCGCGAAGCTTATCTTATAGTTATACGAAGTTAATATTATATTCGTAAGATAGGAAGAAAGGGCTTACGTATTAGAGCGGATGCTATAGCCCCTAGCGATTAAGCTAAAAAGACGTAAAGTATCGACACTTCGTATCGATATCTCTAGTAATCCACTATATATACGTACTCCTTAGCATCCCGTGACAACTATCCTCCCCCTTAGGCTATACTCGTCCCTAAGCACTAAGGACTTTTTACGTAACGATAGGCTTCTTTTAGGTAGCCCCCACCTCAAGACTCGTTTATAGTTAGTCTCTAACTCAGGAGTCGCACATATATAGTACCGCCTTAAGCCCTATGAAAAACTTAAGTGCTTTAAACGAGACTCGAACCCTCGCTAGTTACGTACACTAACTCCGCGCACGGGTATCGTATATAAATCGTAGCCTAGTCCTAGAGTACTCTCGTACGAAGTATCGATATAATTGTTAGAGCGGATGCCATAGCCCCTAGCGATTAAGCTAAAAAGACGTAGAGTATCGACACTTCGTATCGATATCTCTAGTAATCCACTATATATACGTACTCCTTAGCATCCCGTGACATTACGCTAGTCGATTAAGCGTTTCTATTATTAATTATTAATTTAGCGATTAATAGTAACTCTACCTAATTATTTTAGGCTTCGTTTACGAACGTACGTATATACGTCTCGATCGTTTAATTTATTCGTTTCGTAGATCCGTCCGTTTTAGGGTAATATATAGTAGATAATCGGCGTACGATACCTAGTAACTAATATACTCGTTTCTATAGAGCGCTTATAAACTAGGTTCTTCTATTCGATACGATAGCTCTCGGTAAATCGTAGGTTCTATAGAATATATATAGGAATAGAGATACTATATCTTACGACTTAATCGTATATATCGATTTAAGGATAACTCCTTTTCCTAGTCGATTCGTAATTACCGCTAAATTCGTATAGCCTAGACTCTCTAGGAGCTCCGTAATAAAGTCGATAGATATCTCGCTCTATATTTAGTTCGGTATAGGGAGAAGTTTTAGAAATTCTTATTTCCTTTTCCTCTAGGCTTTTATTTATTCGTAGATATCGTAGTTTCGTACGAATTATCGGATATTCTATAATATATTCGGCTAGAAGAATTATCTTACTATTAAAGAGCTCGTTACTTTTCGTCCGAAGTATCCGCTAATTATTAAGTCGTAGGTTTCTTAAATTAGGAATATACGTAAAGGTTCTAAGTTCGAAGTCTATAGTCTTTCTCGAAAGCGTACGTTCCCTTAGCTATTAATTATATACTTAGCGATAGATACTTTTACCGCTAGAGAAGATAGAAACTTCGGTACTTCTCGAGTAATCGAATCCTTAATCTACTCGTACGTTTCGTTCGACTCTACTATCGTAAACTAGTTAATATTAACTACGTTACTCGCTAGTTAGTCTTCGATAGAGGGTTCCTCTACTCGTAAGGAAGCTACTTAAATCGCTTCTTTCGCGTCGAAGAACTCCGGCTTTAGTAGTCTTATTATACGATACTATA
>NW_013550543.1:0-38238 GCF_000709125.1 Exophiala aquamarina CBS 119918 | reverse complement strand
AAATAGTAGTTATTAGGCTAGCCAAGAAGGCCTATTGCCTAGTTAACTCTAGGAGTATTAATATTCTTGACTAGTTAGCCTTTTAGTCCAAGTTTTAAATCTTGGCTGTTAATTACCTAGTTGACCTTAATCTAGGATATTTAGCTAGAAGGAACTTGAGATATTCTACTCTAAAATCTCCAGTTACGTACTAACTAATCTTTTATACTAAACTGTCACGGGTTAAACCCGTACAAAGCTCTAGAGTGCTCCCTAGAGCGATCACTCGCAGTGCACCTTTGTGTTACGAGGGTCACGAAACGGTTCGTTTTGTGCAGGCACCCTTGGGCTGCAAGGGGGGTGTCTGCGGGAAGGTGTGCCGACAAGGCCGGGCAAGGCTGGCACACGTGACCAAGAACCCAGATTAGGAAATATGGCAGGCCCATGGGTCCATGGACTACTAGGACAAGGAGGCGTGGACACATGGAGGGGATTTCGGCATTATATATACACGCTCCTTTACTTGGATAGTACAGTTCGTAGTTAACTTCGTTAGCAATCCTATACCTACATTTAGGATACAGTCCGATTAGGCTGCGCAACGGGTTAGTATTTTTCGTAATCGGGTTTGTTAAGACTAAGCGATACCCTATCAACGCCTAGTCACGTGATTAGGCTTATATAAGCTAGGATCACGTGGTATCTATTTGGTAAGGCTATACTTAAGCCTTACGGAAGATTCTATAAAACGCCATTCTATTCTATAGGATTAGAAATCACTCAACTTGATTTCTAAGCATCCTAGGAGTTAACTCGTATTTACGAATACTCGGCAATTACTCTCGTACTTACGAGATATTATAACGGAGTCTACGCCTATATAAAACAGGCCTATACTCCTTTACTTAGATAGATCTTAAGTCATTCAATAAGATAGAAAGCGACTATACATTCTACTCCTTCTTTCTACGGTCTTCGGCTACTTCCATCATAGATCCTAAACCTTGTCCCCCGGACAGTATCCGAAAAAGTACTACTATATATAATATTTTTCCGTATATAGACGAAATAACGAGAATAATCCTTACGAACAATATATACTTTATATACTTTAACGTATTAAGGATAAGGAGCTATAGTTTCGAAGCTAAAACCGGAAAGTTTAATTTTAGCGGTAAGACGTCGAAGTTACTCGAGCTTAGAGAGAGAGGCTTTAGGAGGTATAGTTAGCTATAGAAAAGGAAGTAAAGGATAAACCGCTATAGAAAGGACGATACTTACTTTATATACGTTAAGGGTAACGAATAGGAAGAGGAAGGAATAGTATTACGAACTAGATTACTAGAAGGGTCGCTAAGGATAAGCTACCTATATATAAGAGAAATAGGGAAGTTAGCCGATAGAGAACGAGGCTACGTTATATAATTAAGAGCTAGACTATAAAGGACTATAGACTATATAGATAGTCTAGCGATTAAATATTTCCTTAGTTATCTTAGTTAATACTCTAGTACCTACTCTATTAAGGAACCCTATCTTAGTTAGAACTACTTATAGCTCGAATTATAATACTCTAGGTATAGGTAGTCCTAGTGTTTATAGTAGTTAAGTATCTTTAGCGATTACCGTTTGGCCGAAGATTTTAGACGTTACCTTAAAGTGTGCTCGCTTATCATATACTATCTCGATAGCTTAGGGTAAGTAGTGATAAGGCCTTGGGGGTGGGGACATCGGTCGTCTAAGTTTCTCGTATTAACTATTATATTAGCTTAGGGGCCATTATTTATGGACTACCTACCTATAGGTACGCATCAGTGCGGTGGCTAGCTATATACCCTCTGAGAAGGCTAAATCAAGGCACCTCGTTTGAGACTGTTTATAGCACCTGCCTCAACCCTTTGGTCCGTGCTATTTATCGACCCAGTGCCCGCAATCTCTACAGGTACGAAGTATCTAAGTATCGGAGCCCGTTGAACTTGAATTTCTTCCGACACCACATTGAAACTCGAGAGTGGCTATCGCCGAATCTAAAGTTACCAGGCTGCCAAAGAGGCTACCCCATTGGCGTTGGCCCGTTCTCATAGATCGACCCATTATAGTCGATTCAGATCTCTAGGTATTTAGTGATGGGTTCCTCTCAATAGAAACATCTATATGACGCATTTCGGTATCCGCCTTTAGGACTTGTCATGCGTCATTGAATTCGCAATTATTGATTTAACCTGCATAACTCCCAGCAGGCGTTGCCGTAGTTCCAGCGTCTATATGGGTAAGGACTTTATGATGTATGAAACTGGGCAATCTTGAGCTGACATCCATTGCTAGTTTAAGATTGGCGCTTCTTCCCTGAAGAAGGATAGTCAACGAACCGAGACCACAACGATGCACAAGGAATAAGTCTGGGCACCACGTAATGAAACACCCTGGTAATGAAACACGCGTTTTTACGCGTTCCAAATCCTACTCCCTCCTGCTCTACATCATCCTACTCCACTAATTAATATATTTACATAATAAAATGGCATCAAATCGAGAGACTAGGATGCTCCAAGCGATATCCGACTACCAAAATCGCCGATACACGAGTATTCGCGCTACCGCGGCGGCAAATGATGTAAATCACGTTAGTCTCGGCCGTCGACTACGAGATGGTGTTTTACGAGTAATTACTCGTAAACCATAATAGATATTGTTAAATGAGCAAGAGCAAATACTTATACGATGGATACTCGACCTTAAGGCGCAAGGACACCCTCCTAGCTTTACTAAAATACGAGATCTCGTTATAATTATTTAAGGCAATTCCACGTGGCCCTTAAGTATCGTCTAAAACTAGATATTACGATTTATATAACGTTATCTAGAGATTCGCTCTAAAGTAGGTAAAAAGATCTATAGATTACGTCTCTAGAGTACTACTCCCGAGTCCCTAAATCGCTAGTTTAAGTATTTTAATATCGTACGAGAGCGATATTAAGTTTCCTAGGAGAATATCTATAATATGGACGAGATAGGCATCGCTCTAGGTGTCTATACTAATTAACGAGTAATTAGTAGAGTTAATACTACTTAATTATATAATGTAATACTAGAAAACCGTGAATGGGTCTTAATTATCGAGACTATTTCCATAAATAGCCGTCGACTACGATGTCTCGTTATATTTAAAGGAAAGATACTCTAATTAACCTAGTTTACCGACCCTAAGATCCTAGACTACTTATATACAGTCTTATAAAACGGCTAGACCTTAAATAATATCGGATTAGCCTAGCTACGCTAAATATTCATTCCTTAAACAGCGACGAATAACTATCGACTCCTTCTTCTCGATAGGCATAAAAGTTATGCTTTATACGGGTTTATATAGGAATACTATATAAACCGAGTAGTATTAGTCTATTTAATAGCTTATTTAAGTTATATTCTCCAGCCACTTAATATTACTTACTTTTCGCTCCTAAAATACTACTATAGGGATGAAATCGCTAACTTAGTAAGGTACGACGACGCCCCGGCCGTAAAGAAGAGTAGGTTTCTTAAAACCTATAAAAAAGTAAGCAATGAGGGTCTATTATTATTCCGTATCCGTACGGAATGGAATGCGGCTAGTATCTATCCCTAGGACCCTCGTAAAGTTATTCGATCTCACTAAGTACTATAAAATAGCTAAATCAATCAATTAACACCAACTACGCCGCCATCACGTAGACAAAATCGATATCTATCGATAGAGATTCGTACGCTACTTAATCAACGCTAAATTCGACAGGAAACGGACTCAATTTCACGACGTAAGACCGTTTCTCGATTAGTCCGTTTACTACTTTAAAAAACCGGTAAGGTATTGGATCGACTATAGTAGGATATCACCCTAAAATCACAATAATTTACTCTTTAACGTACGTAACTAGATGAGTTAGTCGCTAGGAGATAACCGCGTATCGTAATCGACTACAATGAGGTCTTTGCGAATATCGAGATGATTAGGTAGGCTAGGCAGGGAATGGAGGCATTAGAGGCGACGACGAGGTCTTCTGTACGACCGAATACTAGAAATACTACGCGGGATGGGCAGTTAAATGACACCCTGGCACCATTTATACATCAATTTAGTGCCAATGAGTCTGTATAATTAGCAAATCATGATTGTAGCACTGTTGGTGGCAAAAAAATGCGTGTTTCATTACTAGGGTGTTTCATTACGTGGTGCCTAGACTTATATACTATACTAATAGATAAAGAGATATACTTAACGGCTACCTCTTTAGAAATATTATCTTTACTAGGAGACTTCCGCTTACGGGTTCGTAGGGCTCGCTACTATAAAGTATTTAGTAACTAGTCGTATTCGCGGGGTTTAGAACGCTCTATCCTCGTCCGTTACTTAGGCGGTCTAGGAGTTTATAGGACGCGGCGAGGTCTCTCCCTAGGTCGCTTCTTAGATTAGTATTCTTTCGGTTAAGGCCTTAGTATTCTTAGATAGGCTAAAGAAGGACCTAGTTTCCCGCACTTTATAGGGGAATAAATTTCTTTCTAAGCCTACTAATTAACGGGCAAGGGTAGGATCTTAATAGTAATATTAGCCTACCTCCTTACACTGTTCACTAGTAGTCGGACATTAGGTGCCTCAATATCAGTGCACTCGGCGCTCTTCCCGGTAGAGTTAGTAGTAGAGTCTAAAATATGCCGCTTCTTCGCCTTTAGTAGTAACTAAGGGATAACGACTTCCAGATATATTTAACCCTGTGTACTGTCAATCCCACGAGGACCCTGTCCAGGTGAGCGTGGTGGCACATCACCAACCGCAGCGGATTGCTCAGGGCCCCCCAGCACGACCCTGTCTCTGCCACCCAACTCACTTCGGCAGAAGGCATCTAGGTAGAGGATGTCATCTCTTCCTTCCACGAGTCGCCTCGGTCACATCCTGAACTCCACAACCCCATGGCTTCGCGGTGTCCACTCCTCGCTTCTCGTTAACACTATTCGATGTAGGTAGCTCTTCGGCGTCAAGCCCTAGCCTCTGGAATTCTCGATTCGTCCAGTCAAAGATGTTGTCGTATTCGAATCCCTGTCGGTGGAATAGCTTAGTGAATGTCTTCCGGAGGTACTGATAGTCCGGCCGATCCTCATCGCGCAAATCATGCACATAATTAAAGTAGTCAACAAATTCGGTGGGGAGACCAGCACAGAGTTCGCTCGCACCGGTTGCCTGCTTCTTCACCGAAACCAGCAGGTATTTAGCATCCCGCTTCGCCTTGAGACCTTGCCAAGGGAGTCTCCCACGCATAAAATACACTAGCATATAGCCGAGTGCCTCCAAGTCGTCGCGCCGGGATTGTGCTGTAGGACAGTCAGCCGACCTTCTTGCACGCTTGAACATAGTGGGCGTGTCGCCTACCGACGCCCAAATGCCCGTTGATGCTCGCATATTGAGGAGGACGTGCTCGTATATCAACACGAGGAGTACTACTCGATCCCCACCGATCAGGATGGCGGTAGATCGCAAGGCCTAAGTCGGTCATGTAGACGATATTCGCTCGCTCGCCCACACCCAGGAGAAAATTTTCAGTATTGACGTTCTGGCCGTTGTTGATGGCCATAAGCTCAAGCATACCCTAGAGGTAAGTTTGATAACTACGTACAACCGACAGTTTTGAAAGACTTTATAATATAGGCCTCGGTAGGTACTAATTAGAGCCCGGGAGCGCTCCCTGAGCGCTGAGGAACTGGCAGATGAGCTGAGGGTAGGCAAAGCGGCAAGCGGCTAATCAAAAGAGACGGCGGGTGATGGGTTTTCACGCGATACTCCCTCAGTGAGTAGTAGTCTCATGCGAGAAACCTATCCTCTTCGTCCCCATTCGTGATCACTACTCAGCCTCGGCTCACTTACTGCTTCCTTGGTCTACCCGAGCCCTTATTCTCAATCAGGCGCCCCTAATCGGGCAACCCACCTACTAGATTAAATCATACCGTCTGCATTTCTACATATCTCTTGTCAACGCCTACGTAGTGTCTAGTCCACATCCGGTTCTGAAAAGCAAAGATCCTCCGTAGATTGCTGTAGCGCCCTGCACTCTACGATTCCATGATTGACCAATTCGTCGCTTCAGATTAGGACTTCACTCCAAGACCTCTCATTTCCACAAGATGGCAGTGACAGCGCCAAAGAGACAAGCATGCCACGGATCCTGTCACTGCGGACTGACACAGTTCATCGTCTTCCTCACCCTTCCACATCCATTCTCGTCATCTCATCCACCACAGCCAATCCAACAAGAAGTCTACCGCTGTAACTGCAGCACGTGTTACAAAATGAACTTCTTCCACGTTCATCCTGCCAATCCCCGAGACGATTTCATGCTCCTTTCACCACTTGATCTAGATCATGAATTGAGTACCTATCAATGTCATGATGAGAAACGGAAATACTACTTCTGTCCAAAATGTGGAGTGCGTTGTTTCACGTTTGGAGGCGTGGGCCAGGTCGATGTCGTGGATTTTAGAGCGGTAGGGGAGCTAGGTGATTACAAAGAAGGAGAAGGGAAGAGACAAGTTTGGCGCGCCATGTGGGATGGAGAGGATAATACTAGACCTTATGTTTCAGTGAATGGGACTTCGATTGATCCTAGAGAGGATTTCGATCTCCGTGTGCTCACTGAGGAGAAGAGAGTGCAGTATTTTGATGATCGGAGTGAGCCCGAGGAGAAGAGGGAGGACCCAAGATGGGACAGACCGCATTACGGTGGATGTTATTGACCGGTTGAGAATAAGATCAAACCATGTAGCAGCTGAAATAAGTCCACTGCTCAAACTGAAAGCCGAACCTAAGTGGCTACGCCCGAATCACAAGACCCGTAACGGTCGCCGCGCAGGCAACAACGATCACCAGACTCTCAACCGGTGAGGCATTTAAGGCTTAAAGAGCTGTGGCAAAGACTGCATGGGCTTCTGTAACACCACCCGACGATTTGCCCTCAACACTTCCTGTCGGTACAGTATTGCTGCCTACGAAATAGTTAGCTCTCGATGATCGATACCAACCACCCTCTAGCTCCCTGCAGAATCTCAATAGTCCCAACCACATAAGGACGCCGCAATAGAAGTTTAGGGACTATTTGCTCTTTCCCATTCCTGTGCTTTTTTCTCACGTTTTCGCCTCTTTCCTTCAATATCGGCCTCTGTCTAGCGAACTCCAGCAAATTCTATCAGCGGGAAAGTCGTCCCAAATCGACTAGGCTCACTCGGATAAACAATCGACCTAGGCACTCTCAATTAGAGACAATCATTGCCAAGGAAGACTATCTCGGCGGGAACATCATCCGAAGCTACTGTTATAAGTCGGATCGGGACCGGTTCGAAGGAGGCGTGTGTTGATAGTGGAAAAGGTAAAATGTCCCCACCATCATCCTTAATTAACTACTCGATAAAAATTTCGTAAGGAGCTTTTCTAATACGATCTAGGCTAACTAGCTCCCCTTTCATAGCCGCCTCGCTCACGGTCAGCCGGTAGTACTCACCAGTAGGCTTATATCGCTTCGGACAGACATCTAAGTTATATAGAGTCCATTCGCCTCGTAATCCACCAATGGGAGGTTTTCTCTACTTGTGGATCAGCCGTCAACATCTTAAGTCGTGTAGTAGCTAAGTTCATAGCTTCGATCTTAGCCTTAATATATTTAACGACTTTATCTCTCTCCTCTTCATGGTACCAAAGCTTAGAATATGTGAGCGATTGATTATCGTCATTAGAGGCCGTACCATCACTCCAAGAATCGCTTATTTCAGCCTCCTCGTCACTGAGACCTTCGTTATCCTCTTCGTCGGCCCTTAGGTTGCACAAACCATAGAATCGTCCTGGGTGTTCCTTTATACAGTAATACCTGTCGCGCCGTTCATCTAAATTGTCTTTCGTAAATCCTTATTCGATGAGTGCTCTAATTCGTTCCGCCTTATAAGCCTCTCGCTGTTTCTTGGCTTCTGCTCGTTTCTTGATCTGTCCATGCGCCCTTAAATCTTTCACCGACTACGCCCGCTTACGCTTTTGTGGCATCTGTATGCGGCCGGAGGGTTTCCGAAAGAAAAGTGACGTAGGGTAGCGGAAGTTAGGTTTCGTTTCTGTGAGGCGCCGTCAAAGCTCCTATTGAGTTGTGCTTTGCAGACATGGCATTGAGTCGATTGAACGACGTTCTCTCGCAATTAATCAAGGTACGATCGTGAAGCGTTCACAGAAACTCCTCTCTCCGTTCCTCTACGCCGTGAGATTTAGCTTCGGGATTACTTTAGCTCTCTCAAGTCTTGCGCAGTATCAAAAGTAATTCCAGTACCCGGAGCTAGCCCGAAAGAGGCTAAGTGTCTATCCCGTATGGAAAAGTAGTATTGACGAGTCCAAACGCCTCCGCCACGCAGTTACGCTACGTATTTGTTTGACACGTTGGTGCTTTATTGGTGGCACAGAGACTTTTGGGCATGTTTTCGGGCTTAATCTACCCGCAGGACGAATAAGGACAAGCATTCCCGCATTTTTCACGTGACTGATTGAAGCGCCGTCACTGAGGCAGGGATTTCATAGCAAATCGAACGTGCTCAAAGTATTCAACAGGGATGTGCACCCTACAGCTAACAACGCTCTATTTATTCTCAAATGAGCCTCGTTAAGGCCTTCGATGGTCAAGGTAGAAAAATCAAAATCACTGGGGCACCCTTTTGACCCTGACAACAATTCTAGACACCACCGTTTTCTATGGTTCAACATTGTGAATTTCGATCGCCTTCTGTCGCCTTCTCACATGCCTCCTGCCACGCTGAGGCTAGAACCATGGATAATGATGGTGTTTGTGAGGGCTGTCAGGGTCAAGCCGCTCTCGCCCCAAATTCTTGAGATGGCACAGTTAAAGATTCTACGGACAGGCATAATGTCTTTATTATGTTGTAATTTGCGAGAGGGAAGCAATATGATGTCACGTCACACCTCTCCAACTCAACTCGTCCCCATTTAGTATAGCTCATTCATACCAGCCACAATCCAAGCCTGTGGATCGAAAACGTTACTTCCGACAGTCTCGTCCTCGATTACCCCTCTCAACAAGGGAATGACTCTGAGGAGCGAATCGGCGGAGCGAACGGAAATGCGAGCGAATGCCAAGGATGCGATTTAATGCCAAGAGGGTCGATTTTTAGCGTGTTTTCACCCACAATTCCATCTCTTGCCATGAATAGTTGTAAAATCGCATTAATTACATCGAATTACTCACCGACCTCGCCGTCGCCTCATAAAATGATTTATATAGCCTTTTTTTAGTGTTTTAATAACTCCTCCTCTTTTACGTGCTAAAATAACTAACATTACGTAATAGACTACGCTAGTTAGGTGCGTTGAGCATTATCGAGGTATTCTTGAGCGCTACGTTAATGCGCAACCGCCTTATTAGCGTTAGGAACCTACTATCGGAGAGGTCTTTAATAATAGAAAGGATGCGGAGGTTCGCTTATAATTATAGGCGCTCATCGTAGAGTTTAATATTGTTTATAAAGGCGGTGGATCCTCTAAGGTTCTAGGAGGCCTTTATCGGTATATACACTACGGTAAGGAGTCGAGAAATAACTATAGGCTCGAGGATCGAGTAACGCGTAATCCTAAGGGTAAAATTACCTTATTACGTAAGCGTAAGAGTACTAAAGTATACCTAACTAACTACGATTAGCGCGTTAACCTTATATTCATTATAATCGATAAAAAGGATAAGTCTTAGGGACGATAATAGACCTTTACGAAGGTCTTACTTACTTATATAGGTTATCCCTTAACCGCCAACCCTTTTGCCGCCTATCTAAATTACCGTAAAAGGTTTACGGAGTAGAAGGACTTAATTATAAAGGCTATAGCTTATCGTAGAGCTAAAGTCGTGTATTCTAGCTTAAGGAGGATTATAGAGAGTAAGGAATTCGCCCTCTACCTATCCGTTAAGGAATGTTATAATATAATACGTAAAAAGCCTATAGATAAGGATAATAATAAATTAATTATTAGTCTCGTTTATAAGATTTAAGAGAATAATTAGCACTACGAATTTAGGAGTAAGGTTTATAAGGATAAGGAGGGTAAGGTCGTCGGTAGAAAATTTATTTAAGTATAGTTTACGTATGTCCGGGGGACAAGTTTTAGGATCTATAGTGGAAGTAGCCGAAGACCGTAGAAAGAAGGAGTAGAATGTATAGTCGCTTTCTATCTTATTGAATGACTTAAGATCTATCTAAGTAAAGGAGTATAGGCCTGTTTTATATAGGCGTAGACTCCGTTATAATATCTCGTAAGTACGAGAGTAATTGCCGAGTATTCGTAAATACGAGTTAACTCCTAGGATGCTTAGAAATCAAGTTGAGTGATTTCTAATCCTATAGAATAGAATGGCGTTTTATAGAATCTTCCGTAAGGCTTAAGTATAGCCTTGCCAAATATTTACCACGTGATCCTAGCTTATATAAGCCTAATCACGTGACTAGGCGTTGATAGGGTATCGCTTAGTCTTAACATATATAATTACTAAATGGAATTAAAGGCAAATGTAAGGGTTTAGCTAGGAATTTAGAGTAATTCGTCTAACTACCGTATAACGAGGATTCTAAAGCTAAGGAGAGAAAAGAAAAGAGAAAATCTATCTACTGTACGAATGAAGGAAATACTCCCCAGCTTCTCCTATAGTGGGTCAGTATGGTTTCCTGGGAGATAATCGATAGAGAGGAATCACGTAGCTTCGGCTGTACAGTTGTACAGCCCAAAGGTGCACCACGAGTAATCGCTCTAGGGCGTACTCTAGAGCTTTGTACGGGTTTAACCCGTGACAGCAAATTACAAAAGAACTTCGACTTACTAAATCTATAGTTCGACTATATATTCGCTCTAGTATCTATACACCCTAGAAACTAGTTGGTCGTACGCCATTACTTACTACTCGTAAAAGAAGGCGCTTAGTTTAAAGGGCTACGCTTAATGCCTATTATCGTCGCCTATCATATACGGCAATTGCTCAATTAGAAGGTATTCAAGCCTGTCGACGCTCTTTAACAATAGCATTCGAAAAAGAGCAATATCATTATCGTACGGCGTAAGAAAAGCCATTTTTAACTCCTAATTATATGTAACAACGTCTATAATGGGCGAAAGCCCATTAATCCTAGGATTTTAATATATAGAAGCGAGTTAGTTAGACTAATACCGTATCCTTTACAATAGGAGCATTCGGCAAGATCTATATTACGCGTACGACTAAAGAGAAATATTAATCGGAATACTTAGTTCCAAAATTTTCTAGATTTTTAGTAGTAATAGTATATAGCGTAATATCTAGTGTTAAAAAAGGCCCTTTAATCCTTATGGATAAGGCCTAGGGAAAGGTTAATTCGTAGGTCTATATGGAAAGAGTATTACCTTAATTTTATCAATATCTTCGTAATATTCAATGCTATATCGGCTTTATGCGAAATTGTCACTGGATGCCAAGGAGTACGTATATATAGTGGATTGCTAGAGATATCGACACTTCGTGTCGATACTCCACCTCTTTTTAGCTTAATCGCTATGGGCTATAGCATCCGCTCTGACAGAAATATTTTAATGGAAGATGGCGCATCTATTTATACTAGTAAGCAAACAAGGGCCTATTATAGAAGGCATTAGATTAATCGAATGGTTTGGCCAGCGCATTCACTAGATCTCAATCCTATTGAGAATGTTTGGCGATTACTGAAATATCGTATTGGGAAACGATTTCCTAGAATAGATACCGAAGTACGGCAATATTTACTAGAAGAGTAGGATAAACTATAGCCGGAAGACTTTATGAAGTATATAGAGACAATGCCGGAGCGCTGTAGGGCAGTTATCGCCGCGCAAGGTGGCCATACTAAATGGTGAATTGTATATATCATTGAGAGCGACAGCGAGGTTTGTACAGGCGGTTTGGCAGCGCAACTAGTGTAACAAGGGGGGGGGGGGGGGGTTGCAGCCCTTACAGGAGACCCCCCTGGATCGTACGGTAGCTAGAGTAACTATCGATAGAATAAGGTTACGTAAGGTAGTCTTGTAGGAGGTCGCCGGTTCTAACCAAGACTCCATACGGGTTCAACCCGTGATACTAGGCCTGTAACTCAAAATCCGCTCTAAATGTTGACTTGTTTGCATATAAAGATGGAAGATAGTCTTTCACTCATTAACCTTTCGAAATTCTTGAGCTAGTATCAAACTTATTTGCTGGACCGCCGGGGAATGTGACTTCATCACTAGGCTTTTCAGTCTAAGGTCCAGTTCTTGAACCCAAGAAGTAGGCCGCAGTCTCCTCATTATGTAGAGTTGAGAAAGAAGTCGTTGGTATCCGTCCCTGAGGTATTGGTATAGCTGTATGAAAGACGAAGCGTTGCATGGCCCTGTAAATTATTACCAACTCCTGGTAAGCTGATGACAACAGGTATCTCAAGAGGTTCCAGATTGGTCCAATGTCCGAGAGCTCTACTATTGAAAGTGTGAATGTAATATATTACTCAGCCTGAATAGAGCCTGAGAATTCTCTTTTGGCCTAACATCTACCCATTGTGGCGTGTAGATAGCTGTTGCAGCAAGAATGACCTCACGGCCCGCGAAGGCTGTCTCTTCCTGAGTAAATGGGTTGTTGGCGAATTCCACTCTAGTGGCGTCGAACGCTTGCCCTCCATCGAATAGGATTTTTGCAGCCTGCGATTTGATCTGGACGTTGAAGTTGGGCGGATCAATGTTTGGATCTTGATAGCCTCGTCGAGCCTCCCAACGAGTTTTATTATAGGGTGGATGTTCACAGACAGAAATTAACCTTCTGCTTCTAGTCCGTCATTTGACTCCCCTACTATCGGGATGTTGAGTTTTTCGAGGGCTGCAAACCAATCGCGGTGTTATAGGGCGAAAGGCATGGAGAGGAAATGAAATCATAATACTCGCCACCTCGGGAGCCACGACTTTCAGATGCCAAGGCGCTATTTATGCACTCGGGTGTCAATAGTACTCCGTACTCTGTCCTCCATAATCGCACTTACTGAGTCAATGGCCCACCGTTGGAAATCTGGAGTCTGGTAGTACTACCATTAAACTGGGGCTCAGCTGACTACCTAATGCAAAAGTAAAGAACTCATCTTCTGCCAAAGGGTATACACTGGCGCAGGCGTCCGTTCTCTGGTAGTTCCTCGCAATGGCAAGTGAAGCTCAATTCGACGCAGCTTTGTGAGTCGAGCTACACATTCTGCCCTAATGCCCCGCGCTCACTGCACATAGGCGCCGTGAGGTGTCACGTCTTGTGTAGCAAGCTAACACCATTCGTTCTCATAGAGATCTCCTCCGTCGACTGTCACCGCTCTCTGTTTCCAAGAATCTCGACGCAATCACTTCCCTTGTTCCCGATCTCACCGAGGACCTACTCTCATCAGTCGACCAGCCATTAACCTCCGCAAGAGACAAGAAGACCGGTCGGGACTATCTCTTATGTGACTACAACCGAGATGGTGACTCCTACCGAAGTCCTTGGAGCAATGAGTTTGATCCTCCTCTTGACGATGCCACCTACCCAAGTGACAGGGTGAGAAAGATGGAGCTTGAGGCTAACGAGGCATTCGAAGTGTACAGGCAGATGTACTATGAGGGTGGTATAGGCAGTGTCTACCTGTGGGATCTAGATGATGGCTTCGCTGGAGTTGTGTTACTCAAGAAAAACGTGGGTACAGAGGCAGGCTGGGATAGTATCCACGTCTTCGAAGTCGACGAAAGGAGAGGAGGTGCACGAACCTGCCACTATAAACTGACTAGTACTGTCATCCTTCATCTGGGCCGCGAGAGCGAGGCAGTCGGTTCACTTCATCTAGCTGGGAGTATGACAAGACAAGTGGAAGCGGATCTAGTGGCCGAAAATGTGGGCGGCCTAGGAAAAGACGGAGGTCATGTTTGCAATGCTGGCCGGCTGATCGAGGATATGGAGGGCAAGATGAGGAACTTGTTGCAAGAAGTCTACTTTGGAAAGGCAAAAGACATTGTCGGTGATCTGCGAAGTGTTGCTCCATTGACTGGTGTGAACCGAGATCGACAAGCACAGAGAGATGTGATTCAGAGCATGGGAGGGAAATAATGCCTTTGCCTGACCGTTCGAGTGCACTGCTCATTCGTTCCGTATTTGGGTTTGGCCGCTGAGATGAGAACTTCGACTAGGAAGAGCCAGGCATGTGGGACTCCGAGAACGAAGGCAACCAATACTTGCTGCCTTTCCATGCTAATATGCGCACATGTCGCCGTCAAACCTGTCGATGTACCTCCCTCCGTCGACTGCGATGCACGAGGGAAAGGTTGACATCGAGCGAAGGCGTCACCTCGAGCAACTGGATGGAAAATTACCGTGAGTCCGAATTGGTCGACACCAGGAGGACCGGGGGAGGACGATGACCACTTTTTTACCTCACTACCTGGTGAGATGTTGGGCTATTATTCTCACAAGAGCCGATGCCTGAAACTTAGGCGCATACATCAGATAATCTCATCACAGATATTTGGTGTCAGAATAACAAGCCGGTAGAATTTCCCAAAACAGATGCAAATACTCGGTACGGGGTATAGCCTGCTGGTGATAGAATTTGCCGGTGAGGCCGATTGAATCGACTCGCGTAGGACGGAGGACTTCTTATTAGACCTGATTTCCCCGGACTTATGTCTAGAGTGTACGGCACCTAGACACTTTTGACACGACTGCTATCTTGGGCAGTTACGAGGTCCTGCATTCCGTACCTCACCTACGGAAGATTCAGGTGTCCCCGCTGAAGAGTTGGCCATCGAGTCACAATATTCGGATCGACAGTTTTACAGTTCTCGAACTAACGCCACGCATAGCACGAGTCCTATCATGAGCCACGAATTGAATGGCGGGGTTGGCCATCAAGAAAGTCAATTGGCCTGCAATGAATCTTAGTGGATTGAGCCGCTCGAGCTGCCGCCACCACCTTGACCACCAGCTTAGCCGTTCGGGCACCTGATCGCCAATTCGAGCTCTAAATTGGTTTCCCAGCTCTCAAAACCTCACTGCCAGCAATTTGTTCAACAGCGGGAGATATCCTTTAGAGCGTGATCAGGTACAGGCAGAGATTCTGGTGATGTGTCGCCTATGCGGCGTGCTACCAGCTCTACCCGGATTGTTGTCTCGACTGCTACTGAGTACCAGTACCAGTTGTACTTTCCTCCGTTCCTAGATAACAGAAGCACGCAAACAGACTCCGTGAGGTTAGACCGGGAGCAACAAACAATACAAGATGACCACCGCTCCAGTCAAGAAGGCTTGCGACGCCTGCCATCGGCGCAAGGTCAGATGTTCGGGCAGCTTACCATGCAATAATTGTGGCCAGTCCGGCCTGCAATGTACCTATTTATCCATCCCACAGAAGAAGGGTCCAAAGGGCTCGAGAGCCAAAGTCATTTCTGAAATTCGAGACACCCAGCAGCAATCAACACCTCCCGAGCCAAGGCCAGCACACTCGAACGAACCAGGCTCTTTTGATTTCAGTAGTCCGCCAGTATCGCCATCCTATTCGTACACCCGCAATACAGCACTTCTTTCCCAGCAGACCATCGAAAACTGCCTGGACTTCTACTTTACCAACATGTCCACTACTGCTTGGATACTGAACCAACAGCGCCTGAGAGACTTGATCAAATCCCAGCTGGCATCAGACGTTGAAGTCTACTGTCTCACGGCCTCTCTCTGCGCATTTGTCATGGTCCAGCCAGGAATGAATTTGGCTGTGGCGCCTGGGAGCCACTACGAAGGTGATCCTCCGCAGAATAGATATGGCTACGCCAATATGCTTTTGGATGATACCCTCCGTGTTAGAAAGTGTATCAACTATGTCGAGGCTCCAACTCTCAGCTCGGTGCAGGTCTCCTTTTTCCTCTTTAGCTGTTATTTCACCCTAGAAAAACAAAATATATGTTGGTTCCATCTCCGAGAGGCCGCAACATTAGCTCAACTTCTCTCGTTGCATGAAGAGTCTTCCTATCTGGTCGGAGACACTCTTGACAACACGTACAAGAGACGCATTTACTGGTTGCTCCTTGTAACTGAAAGGGCTTATGCTATGGAACGCCATCGACCCCTAAGCCTCCATCCCTCAATCGAGTTACCTGCCCCAACGGGTCCCGAGGAGGAAGATGTCATCACAGGAACGATCTACCTGATCAGTCTGTTTCGATGCATTGACGATGAATTTATGGCGCTCTGGAACAAGGTTAAGACTGAGTGTTCGACTACTTGGCTGTCTCAGCTTCAGCAACAGCTGACCGATGCATTGCCGCCAGTACTGGCAACGACTGAAAGCCAGATCGCTGATGTTCGAATCACGTTGCATTGGCTTAGAATCATGGTATGGCAGCTTTCCATCACGAATGGTTGCCTGTCCTCGAGCTCGAGTAACACTTCGATGACCTTTAAGTATCCGATAGAGGTCGCGAGAGATCTGTTGCAAGACATTACCGGCCTTTCACTCCATGCGATGGAGGTCCACGGCGTGGGCTTAATCGAGAAGCTTTTTGATGTGGCGTGCACACTCACGGATGTCATCGCCTGCGTCCCTTTGGAATCCGCCAGCGCGCCGAACTACCAGACGCCAACAGACTATCTAAATCAGTTCTTGACTCTGATTTCTCAACTGAGGGGAGGAGCGTCGCGGTACCTGCCACTTCTTTTGGCCAAAGTCTCCGAACATCTTCCAAGTATGGCTCCTCCACTAAATCCAATCCCGATCACGATCAAGCAAGGCTACGCAGGAGCAAGTGACAATATTCCCACCCCGACGCCACCGGAAGGCACACAAATCCACTTTTTTGAGGGCAAGGCTTCCCGTGGAACGAACTTGAGTGGACCCTGTACAGAATGGCAGGCACAGGTAGGCCAACCTCGACAGCCCGGCCTGAGCGAGAGGGGATTGATGTTTAGCGACTATAGTCCAAGTGTCCAAGACAGTGACGTCGCTATGACCCCTTCATCTCTGGGGACACCGCCGGCCTCGTTCCTCGTAAAACACGCCGCACAACCCATCTTGGCACCTGTTCCAAGAAGTATACCGACCGGAGGAGGTGCGCTCAAGTTCGAGGGCTATTCGGCTTGAGTGGAGGACCACTGAGTGCTAGATCGGTCATGCTGTTTAGATCATTCGGCGCCAATTACTCTACTCTACTGTATGAAAAGCTGTGCAAACCCTGCCTTGTCCGACTTAAGGTCTGTTTTGTGAGCATACGGTTTCTCAGAAACCGGAAATGGGGCCGCCTACACCACTGAGTCCGAGGGCAGCTATATAGATCGATCGACTGATTGCAACAACACAGGTACCCATTTCCTGTCTTGCAGATACTTCTCAGAGGATGATCCGGATGGAAATCAGTATTACTAGTATGTAAGCAGTTATAATAGAAATGATGGGCTTAAAAAAGAATGCTCTAATCAGGATACCAGCGCCATTATTATATGGAATCAATCTTCTACTACGTCCCTAGATGGGTGGAGGCAACGCCAGAAGCTCAAATGAATCATGAGCAGAGTAAAAGTTCAGCCGGGATAGGTGAAGCTGACTGGATAGAATAGACTAATGAGTTTGTTCTTCTTTGACATCAGATATCGCGTGACGTCTATGAACGACCTCCCCTCGGTTGCAGGCAGATGCATACCTAGGTAGAGAGTTCACTGGGAGGAATATTTTTCAACCACATATATGTCCTCAAAATGCTGCTTGCGGAGGATGCCGCATACGAAGAATTACGGAGGCAATCCCGCGCTTATAATTTTACACCTGCCACTGATTCAAATGAAGTGCCTTGTCTCAAACTCGTGACCATGGTTCGTGACTGTTTTTCAAGTCCGTATAGGGTAGATCAGGAGTACTCGATATCTATATCTTCGAATCTTGTGGTTTCCGCTTCTTACTGCCACCCACACCAGTGACCTCTTCGCCAGACAATAAGAAATCAGGATATTTAAAGTCACCACCTGGACTACCTGCACCTATTCTCCACGACCCGCCGTCCACGACGAGGTTATCGGCAGTAATGTAATTTGCGGCGTCGCTGAAAAGAAAGATAGTTGCATCTGCAATTTCTTTGACCAAACCCCACCGACCCACAGGGATCCCGGGAGCCTGGGGCGCCCCCTCTGGTTCCTTAGACCGAGATCGCTTGGACAGGCGATTCATACCCTCGGTGTTGGCGATGGGACCAGGTGCGATGATGTTGGAAGTCACACCGAAGGGCCCATATTCGAGCGCTACATTGGCGGAGAGGGCGTCGATGCCTGCTTTCGCAACGGTCACATGGGTTTGAAGGGGGACGCCGGTATAGTGCATGGTGGCGGAGACATAAATGATCCTGCCGCCAGGGCCAGAGGTGGAGGTCTTGGGAAGAGTAGATGAGGAGTTGTGTCGCTTTGCGGACTCGACAAGGTGGGGCAGGGCGAGTTTGGTGACATTGAAGGAACCGAGGATGTCAATGTCCATGACTGTTTTAAATGCGTTGGATGAGAGTTGCGATAAAGGCGCGAGGAAGTTGCCTGCGGCTCCAGCACTGTGAAGGAAGTCATTATCAACCTCGTCTTTAGGTGCGTACGTGGTATGTGTAGGTGAACGCGAGATCTTGCTTACATCAAGAAGTCGATGCCGCCCAGCTCCTTGACACAGACATCAATGGCCTTCTGGAGGCTCTCAAGGTCCCGTACATCGACACCACCAATGCCTATGACCTTACTACCCGCTCTAGCGGTGGCGATGTCCTTAGCTACTCGCTCGGTCTTTTCCACGTTTCGCCCTACGATGACTGCGTTGGCGCCCAGGTGCACCAAGGCGCGTACCTGGTTGGAGCAGATGGAGCCATTTCCGCCAGTGCAGAAGACGACCTTACCGGCGAAAAGACCATCTTTCCAGACTTCTGAAATGTACTCTGATTTGGGGACTGTCATGGTGGCTGAATCGATCTTGGAGGGAGAGAATGAGGAGGTGGGTTTGAGGATTGAGGATCGGAGATAGTGACAATGACTGTCTACCTAGTTATATTTTGGACTCGGTACTGGGTATATAGTACTAAGTGGAAAGAAAGTCAAGGCCGTAAATGATAATCTCACCTCACCATGGCAAGTTTCTGGTGAATAATAGCTGCGGAGTGAGGGTTGATCTCTGGCTCTAACCTATGTTGCTGCTGGAGTTAGGTGCGTACCAAGTAGTAGTTTATAAGATGCGGACGTAGGAGTAGCAAGTGTTACTCGGGAATTCGGGAGCGTGAATGGGCCTCGGTTCATGCAAGGTGATCAGTCGGACTGCGGAGTACTAGTATCTGTACTAGCGACGAGCGACTAGCGCTAGCGACTCTATCATTAATTGACTAGAAACTGCTGGGAGTCTACTAAGATGAACTAGTGGGACTAAGTTGTAACTAGCGGAGTACTCCTCCAGTGGGGGAGCATGCCGCCGCTTTAGACGATTGTGCCACACCATTCCACTTTACGTAAGGGCAAGTAAATATTCGCGAAAGTGGCATTGGTAAATCAAACCGCTTATGTAAACTCCAGATTCAAACCGCTTATGTAAGACACCATGTAGCAAGGCACCGCAGCTGCGAATGCAATCACAACATCACCACTATTACAATACGCATTCTGCGTGCAGGCATCCTTGAACCATATCACATTAACATCGAAGGCTTTTGAACCTTAAATGGCCTCCTGGTGATATCACTTCTACAGCTCGTGCAGTGCCCATTGATTGCCTGAAACCCCTTCAACCCCGCCATCGATCATCTCTACCGCCCGCCCTTGGAATTACCTACTCTGTCGAGCTGAACAGCACCTCCGAAGACCCTAGCAAGATCTCTGGAGCAATCCCCATCTTGCAGCGCACCATGGCTTGCCCGATTACCATTACCAAGTTCGTAGGGACCATATCCCTAGGCCTTCTAACTGTCGGGATACCACTCAATTGTCTTCACAGGCTGCAAAAGCTCACAATGTGACAGGGCACTTCATATACTCTCATCAACATTTTGCCGTCGCTCGCGTTGTTACCCTCAGCATCCCTAGCCGCCCGCACACTTACAACCATTCAAACCCAATCGACCCGTCAAATCCTAACATTAGCCTCCATCTCTTCGCTGTCTCTGATCACCGCATACACCGTCGCCCCAGCCCGTGGTAAGCATCCTTACCTCTTGTGGACTGCCCTCGTGAGCTTTCTCGGTGGCCAGGGTGTTGAGTACTGGTATAACGGTCTTTCGAGGTTTCCCAGCTTGAGCACCAGCCGATCAGGACGTCGCACCGGAGGAGCTATTAGTGCTGGGCGGGGAGCCAGTCCCGCCACAAGTTCGGACAGTGGCTATATCGAAGTCGAGCCGCTTGGCCAGAGTGAAGAGCAGGTTAACGGCGAAAAGGTCGAGCTTGAAATGTCAAGAGAGCGCAAGGTCCAGAAGGTCAGAAGCTGGATCGCTGGTCTTGGTTTCGCCATGGGCGTGGTTGGAATCTGGGGCGATGGAGTTTAAAATATCTACTTTCACAGGCCAAAACCTCCGGGAACCTGGAGCTACTATATTCCCCCAAAGTCGACTTCGGCTCGACCGTGATCAAGAAAGTTGGAGGCTTATCTCTTTTCAACTGTCACACTATATTAAGAATCTCACTGCTAGTACGGAAAATACCACGACAAAAGTGACAAAAGTGTTGCAGCCAAAGTCCTTTTCCATGCGACCTATCGACCTTTTTGTACCAACCAATGAAACTCCATATTCAATATGCCCAATCTCTCCTTTTCTCACGCTCTCGACTCCCTCTTGTGCAACGTTTCATCTTGAGGCTCTCACAAAGTCATTATGCTATGGATCACTCCGATGGAATATAGCTGGAAATAGTTTGAATTAACCACCAATATAAAAGTGAATCAATCAATCAAATCACTTCAAATAAAAATTGTTGACGATGAGTCACGTGTGATTTGTCTACTCACTTTGCGCTATACAGCCTACTCCGGAGCAACACTTGGAATGCTCTCCAATCTGAACTGCTCCGTAATCTGGGCCATCTGAGACTTGATGTGGAGGTGCCATAAAAGCCCATACGTGGGTTCTTAACACGTCCATTCACGGTAATAATACGATCTGGCTTGCCCATGGGATGTCCGCAATCGCACTGACCCACCCTACAAGTAGGCTGAAATACTCTACCGTCTGATGTTCATCCCTCACTGGCCACCAAAGCGTTAGCGGTGTCCGGCTCCCCAAGATGGACTCGTGCTGGGGTCTCCGCTTGGCCGTGTGTGCCTGACAGCAGCATCAAACTCAGCCAACACGCGTCGTTCTTCATCACTCATGCACAGGTTCCGGTCACCGACAATTTGCGGTTTTCGATCTGTTATCTGTTCCGGCTGAGGCTGAGGCCGAGGCTCGGATTCTGGAAGCAGCCAATGCCGACGCTGACGTCGCTGACAATGTCTGCGGTAGCGATGCTCGGGGACAAGAGCATGGCCTTGTTCACTGGTATCGAGACCTATGTTGACTTCGGCATCCCCAGCTATACCATCGCCAGGCTCATCATCGCGATACCCCCTCAGCCCAGTTGGCTCTGAATAACTATCATGCTGGATATCAAAGTTCCAGAAATCTAGCTGCCTAATGTCTGCTTGATGTGCTCTCGCTTCTATGTTTCCCGCCCGTTGTGGTTCTCCGGATTGAGTAGGATACACATAGTGCGAGCGAGACATATACTCACTTTCGTCTATGCCTGTATCATCAATTTGCCGGAAAGACAACGGCACGTATCTCATCTCGGATGGAGATACCAGCAATGGTCCCTAGCCATTCTGCCAGGCCTCCAAATTTGCAGCATCCGGGACTATCCACTGAGGTTCAGCGGTAGGCTCGGCTGTCGCTGGCGACCCTATTCGCTGCCCAGCCGTCATAGTAGAGTTTTCACTACCTAATGTCGCGCCGTTGATCATTGCCGTTGGACTGAAAGTTGTGTTGGTGCTCATGTTCGTGTTGAGGCCAATGCCATTGGTAGGGAGATTTTGTTGCTGATGTTGAAAATTTGTCTGCTGGATTGCAGATGATGCCTCCTCACCAAAGGCAACGCTATCGCTGTCATTAGGCATGTGCATTGCGGCTAAACCCCAGCCAATGGCATCGAGTTCACGTTGGAAAAAATCGCGTTCATCTGGGTCAATTTCTTGGCCTCCCTCGTCTTCATCTCCCTCGTCAGAGCCGGCCAAGGCCGAGATCGCGTTGGTGTCTTCCTCATTCACATCTTTGAGATTTTCTTGTCGTGTGGCTGTCATTCTTCTTTGTATCTGCGTCAAGTCCTTCTTCTGCCGCCCTCCTTGCCTCATCACTCCTGGATATATCCGCTTCTGCCACCAGAATGTTAGACCCCTGAGAGCCCATTCCAGAGGAACTGCCTCATCCACTTCGCCCTCCACATTGGCGTCATGCATCCCGGCTAGCCAGTCATCCCGCAACTCTGGGCGACAATGCAGATATATTGCTGTGATGACCCGCATATTGCTTTGACGCCATTTCCGACCGCAGTAAGGAACTTGTGATTTGAACAGCTTGAGGACGTACAGTCGTAGCGTAGGATCAGGCACGCGCAAAACTCTGCGCAGAATTTGCGAGGACTTGAATTGCACGAGAAAAAGGATTCGATGAGACTTGCCCCGCGTGAGTTTTTGAAGGATGCGAAGGAGGTGGATTGAGGTTTGAAACTGTCGGAAAGAATACGTCGTGATTGGCGCAGACGGTAGAGGGCCTAACGGGTTGCCGAGTTCATCAACGGAAGGGCGGAGCTGGTCGAATTGAAGTGGCTGCGTGGAGTCAGACGATCCTTGCGCAGTAGGACGTGTTCGCCGATCTTGCCGTTCACGCGATATTGGTGGCGGGATCGCATCTTCGCCATCCGAGATTTCAGATCTCTCATCTGGACTAGTTGGTGACAAGGGCGGATGGTCAGAGTGAACATGACAATAGTGCCAAACGCTTAGATCATCACGGTCATAATTGAACGCCACGAGATCCTCAAGGTTTTGATGTGCGAAGTACTTCAAGGTGAGTTGAACGTAATTGGAATCCAACAGCAATTGATTCAAGTACTCGAATTTCAGAATATGCGAGACTTTGCACCATTTAAGAAGTAGAAAAATTGCTCCGGACACAGCTTTCTGGCTGATCTCCCGAGAACGTACGTTGTCCAAATCTTCGAGCGTCATATCTGCAGGTCGGGGCGGTACTGGAGGGATTGGTAAAGACTGAGCCATATTTGGGTTGGATTTTGTGCGGTTTATGCCACCTGATTGCGCAGAGTCTTGTAGCGCCTCATTTCGAACGGCAATGTCTTGGACATTTGCCAGCATCACTTTCATCATAACGATAATTAGTGACTGCAAGTTGGGAAGGGCTTGGTGGAAAAAGTTTTCGACGGCCACCATCCGAGAGCGTAGTAGCGCGTCGTTGAGGCTGTTGAGTTCTGCCTCTTCGTCTGATAGGAGTGGTTTATCCTTCTCTTTACCATTTCTGTTGGCCATGTCTGTCAGATTGCCTCGCCAGCCTCGTTCGTATTTCATGAAGAGATCCCTTTCTTTCCAAAGTTGACGCATGGCCCTAGACATTCTCATTCGGCTAGCAAAGAGTTCTCCAGCCTCAATAATTGATCGAGGTACATCGCTTCCCTCCCAACTTTTGCCAACCATCAAGTCTTGAATCTCGGTTGAGCCTTTGCCACCAATTGTGTTGCTAGAAATGTCTAGTGGTGGGTAGAGGAATGGAAAGTTCTGATTGGTCTGATAATTCTGCTTTTTTCCAGTCTTTCCACCTGACCCAACCGGCGAAGGTGGAGGTGATGGTGCAGGTGTGGCAATGTGAACTGGCTGATGTAGAATCGAGCCTCGTGGCGGCCCTCCGCTCGCACCTGTTGCGCCTGATCCAGGATAGTCAGGCCTGGACGTCATATTGGTCAGTGGAGGAAGCATGGTTTTGTGTTCGAGCTCGAGGGGTACCAGAGGAAGGGGTGGATTGTACGCTGGATATTTGGAAGTAATCTCTTGGCGAAATAGATGATAATCCAGCGGTGATGCAGTCAAGACAGGATGTGCCGCTTCTGCTGAAAATGGATCAACACGGGGCTGTAGGATGCCTTTGATCTTCTCAAGGTGTGTCTTGACATCTCCAAATAGGAGAAGAATCAACTTCCAGAATAGTTGCAAGGCATGCATGAGTGGAATGTTGTATGATTCGTCCCATCGTAATCGTGAAATCATGCTGACCAGAAATACTAGGCAATTGGGTTGTAAAGAAAGCATAATTGTTCGAATCTGTTGTCCTTCAGTAGTATCATCTCGTTCCCTTGCAGATTCCACCAAGATGTAAAGGCAGGAAAGGCACAAGCTGAGCTCTCGATATTCGTTCTCACCGAATGCTCCATCGGCGACATCCTCGCCACCAGACGACTGTGGACGAATATCCGAGTCTGGCGTTGATGCAGCTTGGACGAGACAAGCAAACAGCTGAGGTATTAGCGAGCTCTCGGCTAGGAGGGTGGCTCCCTTGTGCATCCATTGCACTTGCACAATGTTGGAAGGTTCGACATGGGGTTCTTCAAAAGCATCATCCGCGCTGGAATCTAGCTTGATTTCTAAGCCGGACGTAGTACTCCAAGCGCCAGTCAGCACGTAGTAGACACAAGACAGTCCTTCAACCCGGGTGGTATAGTCTTCATCTGCCAAATCATCAAGCAGATTGGTGGCAAACTGTCTTCGCTGCTCCTGAGTTGCAGCAATCCAGGTTGTGTCGTCTGGCAAACTGTTCTCTTGGCAAAAACCTTTGAATTTGTGCTCAAAAGCATCGAGTGAAGCGAGTAAGTAGTCCCTGTCTTGCTCTATTTCGGTGTAGTGGAACCACTCATCAATCTCCGCTTCAAAACTCTCTGCATCCTTGTACTGAAAAGCATAGGCTCGTTGGTCGGCCCTAGGAAATTGACTGACTAGCTGTCTGAGCTGTGGAAGACTTAGAGAATCCGTGACATCTGGCTGATGTGGAGGAGGAGCTGGTGGTGGCTGTGACGGGGGCGGTGGTGGGGGTCCTGTACCCTCCCGTCTTAGTCCAGGCCTCATAGGTGCTTGAGGATGCTCATTGTTTGCTGGCGCTGTTTCCAAATTGGCAGGAGTCAATGAACTCAAGGGCAATTCTTTGCTGGGGGTAATGATAGATATCCCTGCGTCGACCTCATCTGCCCTGACGAATATCTGTTGTGGCTCGGCTTGTTCCTGATTCTGTTGATTGGCGGCCATGAAGAATCCGGAGGTTGGCAGACTTATGCTGGAGATGGAAACCGCAATTTATACAACTCAGCGGCAGATCCATCAGAATCCTATGATCAACAGTATTTAAAATCAAGCTGCCGAGGGTATGAACTCGTACTTGACAATATGAAGGGAAGTTTGAACTTTCGAAGCCAGATCTGGGAAAGTCTTCGAGGCCGCCAAGCTTTAGTGCCATTGGCTGCCTCAGACTTCGTACGAGTTTGTCCAGGGCATGGGAGTGTCTAGCACTTGGCAATAACGTTTTCATGTATTACACGTGTCTGTATTAGGTGTCAAGCAATCGCCTATTGACCAGGGACAGGGAACTCGACTGATTACTATGTAGTAGCATGTTGATCTTTCCTCTCGCTAGGTCACCTCGTAACAGTAATGAAGTACCACCTCTGCTCTATGAGACTCATCTGGTTTGCCTCCGATAACATCACGTCTGATCCACAGCTCATATAACCTGATAATGAGCAGCACAATCGACCACTCAGAGGGGAGGGACACCCCGTTCGTAAACCCAGTAGGACCTTGTGCAAACTTGAGTTGGAGCTTGACTCTGAACGTCGAGGGATCAATTCAAGTTTATACATAATAGTCCAGTAGAGTCCACATAAGACCAAAACCAGTAGCTAGTATGTCGTGAAGCACGATATGTCATACTTTGGGGTGTTCTCTGCCCCAAATTGCTATGCTTCAGTCCATCTCTTCGTCTGGGGTGGGGATCGCTTTCACAGCGTTTTCCAAAGAACTGGGAGCGTCGCGTTCATTCTGTGTTTTCAATTCCGACCGCTCTACAAAGTCTCTTGCTCTCGACAACAGCTCTTGCTTCATGGCCTCAGCAACCTTATCGCTGGCACGTGCATTTAGCCAGCTTGGGTCCAACGGCCCCCCACCAACTCTTGAAGTTCCAGCATCGCCGCCAAATTTTCTGCCCTTCCTTGCGTCAGCTTCATCTCCAGGTTTGACTAGCTCGGCTTCTTCCAAAGCATAGACCTGGCGTCGCAGTCGCACTTCGATGGATGACAGCGTTGAGAAATATGTCGAGGCAGCATGCGTAAATGCGGTGCGAGCCGCGGACGAACTTCGAATATTGTTTTCTGGGGATGGGGAGTTTGAAAGAATCTCAACTGCATCGGATGCAGCCAAAAGTAGGATCGAAATGGATTGGTCAATTTCATTCAAATCAGCGATGCGCTCGGCGGGGGTAAGTGAGATGGTTGAGGGTCCCTTTGTAGCTGAGGTATTCAGTGCTTCAGCCTCCATGATAGTCAGTGTCTTTGCTTGAGTTGTAGCAGCGCAGGAAGGGCATATTGCGAACTGAGAGTCGACAACGATTTGTTTACAAACTCCAAGCAAGTTCATTGTACAGACACCTATTGTACTTTGCATCACAGCGTCCACATAAGGCAAGTACACCGAGTTATCGAACTAAGGGAGGCTTAGCGTCGTATCTCTTGGCGAACCCGATCATGACCATCTTTCCAAAAGGTTCTTGCCCCAGGCCACATCTCGAACCACCCATAAACATAGAGAACGGCTCAGCTTTCCCTATCCATCGACTGTCCCTTGCTTAATGCTTGAGCTCAGCAAATTCTACACATATTCTTGTGTTTTTGAGATCGGCGGACCCTCCTACATGAGCATCAAGTAACCATGTCAGGGCATAACGCGCCTAGCCCAGCGCCTAGGAGCGCGAGCGCTGGTCCTAATGGCCCTTTAACGACTCCAACCTCGGCACCTCTGGTCAATGGCGTGGGTAGCGTATCCGCATCAGGACCATCGGTACCTGTCCCGGCAGCTGGAGGATCGGCAAACACAGGCGGTATGTCTCAACAGAATTTGAATCAGATTGTGAGTACCTTCTGTGAATTTGTTCATACTCCTTCATGTTATGGCGCACTCTGGAACGGGTGATGTGCAGGCGTATTTCCGGAGGATGGAAGAAGGTTGAGATTCCAAATGCCCCAACCAAAGCGAAACGTCCAAGCAATATATATCAGACCAGAGTACACTGAGGAGAACACCTCCAATTGAGTGGACTTGTGCAAGAAAAAGTCTCTCCGGGAAACGGGATCATGACTGTTGGTTTTCGGCTGTTGTCACGATCGACCACGGCTTTAAACACGGAAGTATTATGGACGCTCAAACATGACGTACGATGTCGGAGCGGTAACTAAATGCTAGAGTTATAGATATGAGGTTCTTCTCAAGACCAGTTTGGAAATTAAAACGGAGACCCTCTACCAGAAGCCAGGAATTCCCTTTGCGCTTTTCACTCTGCTGAACTGCCACGATGGTGACACGATTTCTAACCATAATATAGGTGATTGACTACCTCGCCAAGAAAGGCTACCATCGGACTGAGGCTACTTTACGAGCTGAATCATCGAATCAAGAAATTCCCCGAGATGCCTCGATCCAACCACAAGGCTCTGGCCCGCCTCGTTACCTGGAGATGTATAGTCGCTTAAAAGCGTGGATTGACGATGCGCTTGATATTTACAAGCCTGAGGTTGCGCGAATCTTGTGGCCCATTTTTGTGTACTCTTACTTCGACCTTGTCAAAAAATTCTACCCTAAGGATGCAGCGCGATTTTTTCAGAAATTCAGCGACGACTTCAAGAAGGAACATGAATATG
Source organism: Exophiala aquamarina CBS 119918 (assembly GCF_000709125.1). Classification (NCBI taxonomy): domain Eukaryota; kingdom Fungi; phylum Ascomycota; class Eurotiomycetes; order Chaetothyriales; family Herpotrichiellaceae; genus Exophiala; species Exophiala aquamarina. The sequence goes on along the minus strand of NW_013550543.1, from coordinate 10,246 downwards.
ACCTTGGTAGTATTGAGCACATTACTCTGCCCGAACATGGCGAAGACAAGATTGCGACGCTCTATCGCGACAACAAATATCGACTTTCTCTCAGCCAACCCGCATTTACCTATTTTATGCAGTTCCTCGAAAGCCTCCCCGAAACGGGGTTCAAACTCTTCATCAACATTGTCGAAAAGAATCTCGACCTTCGGCAGGTCGAACGGGGAGCGGATGATCGATTCAGCTTCGCAGCTATTATTGCAAGAGGCGTTGATGGCCAAGACATGCCAGCAGAAGATGAAGGCATTCCTGGTCATCGCCCGGGAAATGCGGTTTCGTCGACAGATCCTAGCGTTGGAAACAATCTCGCAACACTCAAGCTTGGAAAACTCGCCATGGAGAAGGATGCTGAAGAAGATGTGCGTGCTGAAGTTACAGAGCTTGATCTCATCGTTCCTCCAAGAGATGGGCAATCTACCTTACTACAAACCCATGAACTCCTCAACATCAAGCAAGAAGATGAGGACGAAGGACCCAGCCGGGCGGAAATACCTTTTCCACCATCCACAGCCCGCGATGTTGCTATGGAGGTCCAAAAGATCCGTGAAAACAGAGACCGATTGAAGATCGAATCTCGCACCGGAGGCATTGGCCCTGGTCTCAGTGTGGTCATGTATACTTTCCATAACACCCACGACAGCATGATATGTATGGACTTTTCTGGCGATCAAAAACTTGTTGCTGCTGGATTCCAAGAATCCTACATTCGAGTGTGGACACTCGATGGATCACCTTTGGGTGGTGCAGTCAATGGTCAGCAATCCAATTCGCAGCGTCTCATTGGACATTCAGGTCCTGTATACAGCGTTGCCTTCGCCCCATCAAGTGTCAAACCAAGTGGCGAGATAGGTGATACTGATACCAAATGGCTTCTCTCTTGTTCTCAGGATTCCAGCATTCGCCTCTGGTTCTTGGACACCTTCCAGTGCGTGGTTGTTTACAAAGGACATGTTGGACCTGTCTGGTCTATCTCCTGGGGTCCTTATGGCCACTACTTCGCTAGCGCCGGCCATGACAAGACAGCGCGGATCTGGCAAACCGATCACATCCGCCAAGTTCGAATTCTTGCCGGCCATGATGACGGTGTTGATGTAGTTGCATGGCATCCCAACTCAAGCTACGTCTTCACTGCATCTTCTGATAAGACTGTGCGCATGTGGGCTTTGAATAATGGCAACCCTGTTCGCATGTTTACGGGCCATACCTCCATGGTAACTGCATTGGCATGCTCTCGCAACGGCAAGATCCTTGCATCGGCAGATGATACTGGTGTTATACTACTTTGGGATCTCGGACCAGGTCGTCTGCTGAAGAAAATGCGTGGTCATGCCAAAGGAGGAATCTGGTCACTGACCTGGAGTGCAGAGTCTACAGTCCTTGTTTCCGGCGGCGCCGACGGTACCGTGCGGTCCTGGGACGTGACGGGACCTGCAAAGAAATCGGCCACACCAGCTACAAAAGCAGATGGAAGTGGCAGCGCGACGGCGGGAAAAGCGGATGGTGGCATAGGCAGTTCGACAGGGACTGGCGGCGCAGTGACGGCGTCATCTGCAGGCTCTGGACTCAACATATCCGGCGGGACCGCAGGCCCAGCTGCTAGCACTACAGGCGGCGTTGCTGGTGCTCATCATAAGAAGCGAGGGAAGGACGCAGTTGTCACCAGCGACCAGATTTCCGCGTTCTTGACGAAGCAGAGCCCTGTGTACTTGACACAATTCACCAACATGAACCTTGTGTTGGCTGGTGGCGCATATCTTCCAGAAGCAGGAAAATAGAGAAGGTTATCATGTATGAAGGCATTACCACATTCAATTTGGCTGGAGTACAGAGAGAGAGCAGGGAAATTCATGCATGGCTCCACGTTGGGAGGGAGGCATTGGGCATTGCATCCTGAATTTATCATACATGTGCTCCCGCGCGTAGCAGATCCATTGGTGGAACGTTGATTAAAGCTGCCTCGTTCCTACGGTGCTCAAAAGCGAAACGGAACTCCAAGGGAGGATTATGAACTATCCAATAGCATCAGGTACAATACTGGGTGCCACTGCCTACCGACTGAGCGGTTAGAAACCTACGAGTAAGGTTAGGCTTCAGGGCATCCATGTGGATAAGTTAGAGGCCCTCGCCGAGGCCCAGGAGTGCGATAAGCTACCTGATGTTGGTTAGGCACACGGTATACCCTAGGTAACTACATACGCTCACTCCGTAGGTATTACTGTAGTATTAGGCACTAACTAATGCTCGGGGTGCCTAAGTATCTAGGCAGTTAAAGACCTAGGCAAGCACTGCGGGCACCTGGCTGTGCGTCAGCCTGCCAGCTTCCGAACTGCATCGAGTCCTCCGTAGTGTAAACACCTCCTAGTACTACTGTCGACCGAGGGCTTCATCAAATACTCGCAATGCACACTGACACCCATTCCAGATGCAAATTGCAATACCCTCAACGTTCACCGAAAATTGTCACTGTCAAGTCATCCTCTGACACCTGCCACTCAGCGATCGGCCTGGTTGTTGTTGCCGTTGATTTGCCCACGGATCCCTCGTTTCTGTCCTGATTCTGGTACAACCTCCTCTGTTGGCGTCTCACTCTCTTCTCACCCACCACACCTGGTACTCGGACTTCCGATGATTGTTCTGTCTAAGGACATGTTCAGTGTTGACAGGATACAAAGAACCCTCGTCGACGCTGCTTTATCACCCATTAGCCAGTCTTCACGCCGGGCACGCACTGCGACCTCTGAAGCCACCATCCCGGACTTCTGTCACTTCCTGACCACTCCGCATGCATGATGATGAGGAAGAACAATGGCACAAAAGATGGACAAGGACACTGATGCCGCCTCTATTAAACCTGTTTCCTCTTTGAGGTCTCATTTTGAGGGACTCAAGGTCAATCAGTCACAACTTGAGGATCGAGGAAGCAACTCAGCTTCTCCCCATGTGCTACGGCCTGTTGATGCGTCCTCTCCGCTCCCTACCATCAGAGCATCTTTTGATCTTCCAAGACCATCATCTCCATGGAGTGAAGCGGCACAAACACACTATGGAGGCCACCGGACTCCAACAAAAGGAACTGACTCTCCTCCTAAGCCTGGCCATAAACGGCCCGTGTCTATGCTCCTCCAGTCTTCACCGCAGTTGACGCCTTCCGTTAAGGTGGAGTCTCCGCGATCGCCTCCCCGAACCTTCTTTGAACGGAGTTCCTCTAGATCGCCTGAGCGAATTGACAATACGCCCTTTGCAAAGGTCCGCGAACTCATCTCCCAGCACTCGAGCAGAGCCTCGAGCCGTCCTCCTACTTCACGAGCGCCGAGCGTAGATCGATCGGATCCCTCGATGACCGTTGAAAGATCCAACATCGAGGACTTTGGCATTTCTGAGACAATAAAACCCTCCACCGTGCCACCTCCAATAAACCGTGCGGACAAGCCAAAGATACCGGCCAAGCCAACAACTATTCCCATGCCTCCGAATACTGGTCTGAATCCAGAAGCGCGCCAGCCCTCTTTTGACGCAAAAGTCTCACCGTTCAGTACTCCGCCGAGTAGTGATGAAAATTCTCCTTCCCGAAGCCCTGAACCGCAGACCCTCGTAGGGATGCTGAAGCCTTCCGATCCTGGAGTTGCACTCGTGAGGGCACCGATTCCCTTACTTCCACCGCCTGCTGTAAACCAGGCTGTGGAGAGGTATAAGGAACCCCGACTACTCGGTTTTGCAAGCAAGCCAGTCAGTGCAGACAAACGGGACCCACGAACTCTAGGATTCGCAGCTCCCGAACCCAAACCACCCAGTCAACCAGCCATATTGCCTTCGAGGGCAAACACAGTGTCAGAGAAACCCACCAGGGATCCAAGAGAATTGGGCCTTTCTACAGCGAGGCCCGCACCTCGCCACGTCTCCGAATCCATAAGGCATGCTCCCTCTTCTCCCATGCCCACGCAACCCATCACCCGAGCAGTGCCTTCACGAGACGCTCGCATGCTCGGTTTCTCAAGCCATCAGGCTCCAGAAGTCACATCAATCGAAGAGGAGCCACGCCCTGGCCTCCCTCCGCGTAGAATGGAGCCTCCACCTCGTCCTTCAAATGAATCCAAAAACACTGTTCGTACTATTCCCCCTCCGCCGTCGGTGGGCTTGCCCGACCGTAGCAAGAAACCAATCTCATCTAAACCAATCTCACGGGCTCCAGCCCTGCCGCTGGACGTCAAGTTTCCCCCTCCACCCAAACGTGGCAGTGGGGACGATAATGACTCCCCATTATCGACCATAACGCCTCGAGCACACATTTTCACTGGAGATATCGTGAAGCGATCAACCATGGCTACGAGGCCTGATGATTCAGATGACATGGAGAATGTGATGGAAGAGCCCTCTACCATAAAGTCAGAGTATCCTGATGCAACGAATACGAACCGTCGGATGCCCTTTCCCAAGAGCGGGGTTTGCGAAATTACTACAAAGTCTGAATCACGGGTTGCTGAAGTATGTGGCAAGCATCTTTGCACAACTGGTTACATAACCCGAGTTTTTGACATGTCGTCTGGTGAACAAGTCATGAGTTTGAATCATGGCGAAACGGTGAAGGTTACCGCAGTGGTGTTCAAGCCCGGGACAGACCTAGCAAGCGAAGGGCAAAGACTCTGGTTAGGTACCAATATTGGCGATATCATGGAGGTGGACATCGATACACATACTGTAATGGCCACCAGTTCCTCTCATAACAGACGAGAAATCGTGAGGATCATCCGGAGTCAAAGGGATATCTGGACGCTGGATGATGAGGGTAAATTGTTTGTGTGGAAGGCCGATGAAACAGAAGTTCCTAATCTCAAATACAGCCATGTATCTCACAAGACTCAGAAGGGGCATACATTCTCTATGGCTGTTGATGGAAGGCTTTGGCTTGCCACCGGCAAAGAAATTCGAGCCTACCAGCCTGGGAACGAGAGTAATTTTGCTCCACTTACAAAACCGCTGTCTCAGCACGGTACTGGCGACATAACTTGTGGCACTTATTCGTCGGAAGGTGGAGGGAGGGCTTACTTTGGCCATAACGATGGTAGGGTCACGATGTACTCGACCAAGGATTTTACTTGCGTTGGTAACGTCAAGGCGAGTGATTATAAGATCAACAGCCTCACATTCGTTGGAGACGCACTGTGGGCGGCATTCAAAACCGGGAAGATCTATGTTTATGACACCAAAACTTCCCCATGGAAAGTCAAGAAAGACTGGCGTGCCCACGACGGACCAGCGACCGAGGTACTTCTCGACCCCAGCAGCTTTTGGGTCTTGCACCAGCTTCAAGTTGTCACTATAGGCCATGACAATTTCGTGCGACTGTGGGATGCTACGCTTGAGGATGACTGGATTGAAAGCGAGATGCAAACCCGAGATGTGGAATACTGCACGTTTCGTGAACTTCGCGCTGCGGTCATCACTTGGAATGTTGGGGCATCCACCCCATATGACATTCGGAATGACTTCATAGCAGACGCCATCCATGCAGATGACCCTCCAGAGATAATAGCTTTTGGATTTCAAGAGGTCGTTGACTTGGAAGATCGCGCCATCACTGCGAAAAGCATTTTAGGATTTAGCAAGAAAAAAGACGTCAATAGGACAGAAGCGCATCAAAGTCGTGTCTACCGCGAATGGCGGGATTATCTCATGAAGATGCTCAGCCGCTACTGCACGCAATACTCGTATACGGAACTACACACCTCCAGCATGATTGGACTCTTTCAGTGCGTATTGATTCGGCAACAAGAACGACCGAACGTCCGCAACCTGGAGGCAGCCAACGTCAAACTTGGATTGAAAGGCCATTACGGTAACAAGGGCGCTCTTGTTACACGATTTGTGCTTGATGACAGTTCAATCTGCTTTATCAATTGCCATCTTGCGGCTGGGCAGACGCATACCTCTCATCGAAACAATGACGTGGCGAGCATTTTGGAAGCTGAAGCGCTTACAGCTCAACCCGACCCAGATGAGCGCAGCTCCCTTTACATCGGAGGCGGCGATGGAACTCAGATTCTTGATCATGAGATCTGTATCCTCAATGGTGATCTAAACTACCGGATCGATGCAATACCCCGAGACACTGTCATTTCGATGGTCAAGCGCGGCGAGCTCTCCAAGCTGCTGGAACGCGACCAGATCATGGTCTGCCGAAAGAGAGTGTCGGGGTTTCGACTCGGTCCCTTCGTTGAACTTCCAATCACGTTCGCGCCGACGTACAAATACGACGTCGGAACGGACAACTACGATTCCAGCGAGAAGAAGCGCGCACCGGCGTGGTGCGACCGGCTCTTGTATCGTGGCGCAGGCAGGGTGAAACAGATCGAGTATCGGAGGCATGAAGTGCGCACCAGCGACCATCGACCTGTCAGTGGACTTTTCAAGATCAGAGTCAAGACCATCGACCCCAAGAGGAGAGCGAAAGTCAAAGCAGAATGCTTTGAACGCTTTGGACAGGTCCGGCGGCAGGTGGCAGAGGCGATCAGCGTTACCTACCTCATCAGGGTGTTAGGAATCGATGAGAGAGAGGCAAGGACATTGATCATGAAATGATGCTGATCGGAAAAAGCTAGATAGCCATCACATGTTTGTCCTTGTGGTGAGACATCAAAGGAATGGCCCCTTTCTCTAAGGGGCAGAAAGGATAGACAGCCTTTGTTTTTCTCTCTTCCTCCCCTTTTGTTCCACCCGTTTCATTGGATGCGATTCAACGAGGCGTGTAGTAGGAATTTTCTGTAATACTAGGAACAGGGAGGCGTGAACGCATGAAGATAAAGCAAATTAGTTGGAATTGAGTCCTGAATATCTACAACAGTATGGCGGCGTTTACTTGCCCACCGCGCTCTCGCTCGCGGCTGTTTAGTCTCAATGTGAAATCACTGAAATCACCCCAAATTGGGGAGTCGTCACATCCTTGGTCGCATCCTGGATCACGCGCACATGACTCGTTGCTGCGACAGCCGAGTTAGTAGCTAGTATAGTAATCCTATAATTCTCATGCCTCCTAAAAATCGCCGCCGTCAAAATCGCCACCGCCGCCACCATCCTCATAACCGTCTTGATAGGCATCTTGTTGACCATCATTGACTGCATCAGCGAGGAGCATACCTCCTAAGAGACCACCCCCCACACCCAGAGCAGCTGCTCCTCCTACACCCATGCCACCTTTGCGGGGCGGGGGCCGTCCGTATCCTCCGCCATAACCTCCGCCATAACCTCCGGCGTAGCCACCACCAGGGTAGCCACCATAGCCAGGACCTGGCTGTCCGTAGCCACCGCCAGGGCCTTGAGGATATTGAGGATAGCCGCCACCATAGGGCTGCTGTGGAGGATAGCCGCCATACTGCGGTTGCTGTGGATAGCCCGATTGGCCGTGGGATGAAGATGAGCCGCCACCAGATTTGCCCAGCAGCTTCCCTAGAAATCCTCTCTTCCCGCCAGATGACCCGCTGGGGCTCGTGGCCTGGGGGCCTCCAGGGTATCCACCTTGCATACCTGGAGGGTTCGGGGTGGACGAATTCTGGTAATACGAGTCACTTGCGCCACGGTTTCGTGACTCCTCTTCTTGCTGAAGGCGGCGCGCTACTTGCTCATCGGTCTCTTGGGAACCTCCAGGTTGACTGGAGGAATTGTAGGGGTTGTTAGATTCGAGAGGCTTCTTGGTGTCGCCGACTTTGGCATCGTTAGGACCAGCTGAATAGGAAGGCGGAGGCGCTGATGGTGTACCATCATCTCCCGGGCGAGGCGCAGGCTCTAATGGCTTTTCCCAGGTTGACTGTTTTGTGTGGAGGTTCACATAGAACCTATAAAAGAAGGGCATTAGTTCGTAATCAGATCCGCAAACGCATCAAGGAAGAGATTAGGCCTACCATTCTTTGTACTGGTCATTCCACACAGCCTTCCAGCCTTCTGGGACTTTGGGAGGAGGCGGGGTTGTCGGCGGTAGAAAATCAGACATCAGTTGAGGGCTGTAGGGTGGTTTGGAGAGTTGTTACAGAGGTGAGCGGAAGGAATTGCTTGCCCAAATATCAACAACGACAAAGAGAGCGGAGTCTGGTCTTTATGATGAACGACGACATTGTACGGCGCGGGGTGGCGCGGCACCCGTCTTGAGGAGTAGGAAAGTACGCAGTAGTCGCAAGTCGCAGGACAGAGACTGACGAGTGGCCACGGGGTGTTGTTTAGTGGGGGGGGGGCGGCCCAGGAGGTGCCCGCTTCAGCCATTGATACGCCTCGGAAGCTGATGGGTGGCGTGGTCAACGTCAGCCGAGCACCTTCCCGTTGCCTGGAAAAGAGGCTGAGCCTTGTCACGTGGTCTGCCTCCACGAGCGGGGGTCGTACCCGTTGGCAGCTAACCAGTCACAAGTCACAGCTCGGAACGAGGCATGTCATGTATTGAGCATAACTTTATCTTTGGCAGCGTCGCTCTCTCTAACAATCACGTCCCTCCTCTCCTCTGAGAGCCCTCTGCCACGACTTCCGAGTACTACATATACCTAATCAGCAAGCAATGCTTTCTGGACCCAACCCCAAGCACTCGGTATTCGTGCGTGCGGACAATATTTGATCATGTAGAGTGCAGCGCCTTCCGCCCAAGCGAGCTCTAGAATCAGTCGCCCAGCACCTAGCTAGTTCCCTTGCAACACGCACAGTAACAGCCATTTGTCTATGTCTATGCCACAGGGTCCTACTCCAGAAGCGAGCCCGAAGAAAACCTCACAAGATTCGGCTTTCACTCTGCGAGCATAGTCTACACAATTTCCGGATCGAGGATTCATGTTGGAGCAACTGCGTACAGCAGTGGGCAAGAGGATGATTAGAGTGACAGCAATCAGAAAGATCTACCAAGTGTCCTGCGATTTGAGCCATTGCAACTATAAAGTCTGGCATGCTCCAACGAGCAGAATCCCGTTCAAGAAAATTCCCATCGCACGCGATACCTCTTGTCTTTGGCTGATCAGCTGGGGAACCATCCATGTTCCTTTCGTGCTCTTGAAGCACATGGGATCAAGACATACCCGTTCTGTCTTCCCGAGCAGCTGCCATTGTTGCCTCTTGCCTGATTGTTTCCCAGTCTCTTCTGTTGTGGTACTTCTTAGATAGCTGTCTCTATCCGCATCTCCGACGGACGACAATCATTTGGCACGTATCTTGGGTTTTTCTGCACTCTGCTGCTGGGTCGGACACCTAGCTGTTGTGGAAGTCTTGGGGACCTGTGTGAGAGCATGATTGAGAGATTCTTCACTTCTTAAGGTTGCGTGCCTGTCCGGGCCCAAAGACCATATGATACTGCAGAGTGGGCGATTGTTGGGTAGGCGACGTGAAGAATGACCGGGACCAGGACCGACGGTCGGAGGCGAAGGTATGATATAGTGATTTGGTCTTGTACTTGAGAGAATGACGTAGCTGAATGCATCCTCCGAGATCGTTAGGTGATCCAGCGTGTTCGAAGATGCGGTCTGGCATTGGACGAAGCTCTCGAACTCATTCATTCGGGCCATATCATTCGCGACGGTCTCACGATGGGGAGAGGCGATGGGATTGATGGCTCCGGTGTCGTCAAGATGAATGAATGCCGCACAGGTCGTCTTGCAAAGGGATCCCGTCTCTTGAACGTTGACACCGAACGTTTTCAGATCGAGCAAGTCATCAGCCAAGGTGTTGGTCAGGTTCGTAAGTGTTGGCTGCTCTAAGTCAACTGAAGTTGAGGAGGTCGGATCGAGATGCAGATTACCATTGGTGAGGTTAAGGCTGAAGTCTAAGGACCCAGCAGGCGTATACGGAGCCTGATACCAAATAGCGAGCTACGCTGCAGAGTCTAACGGTGAGTCTGAGCCAGTGCATGACTTCAAGAGAGGCTGTGACGCCTGGTGAAGCGCTATAGGCGAAGCAAATGTGATGTCCCAGGAATGACAGAAATCTTTTTCCTGATGAGACAAGAATTGCGCCCAAAGCTAATAGATACTATAAGAAATAAGTGAATTGAACACTTAACCGTTCGCGTGTAAAACGACTGCTCTACCAATTAAGCTAATTTCTTATAAATAGCGCGGATTGAGGATTTGCACCCCAATCTTTTGGTCATGAGCCAAAAATGTTATCAATTACACTAACCCGCGTATAACCCAGGAGAGATTTGAACTCACGTTTTAATTGTGAAAAAATTAAGTCTTAACCATCT
>NW_013550544.1:20853-50126 GCF_000709125.1 Exophiala aquamarina CBS 119918 | reverse complement strand
TAAGTATAGCTAGTAAAAAGATACTATAGCTCCTCCGGCGTATATTCTACCGCCGGCTTCTTAATAGTTAGATTTAAGATTATATCGGGTAGCTCTTTATTCGTAGGAAAGTAGGACTTAATATACTCTAGGCCGGCCTATAAGCCTATAGAGTTAGTAAGCGTAGGAGTAGGAGGCTTATTCTAACGTTATATAAGGCTCTCTACTAGTAAGGTCGGAGCGTCCGGCGTATAATAAACTAGTTTAAGTAGTAATTAGGCGGGATCGTTCGAGAGGTATTATATAGCGAGGAAATAGGCGAGAGAGGAGGTAGGAAGTAGGGCTAAAGTAGGGCCTAATTTAATAGAAATAGAGCGGAAAGGTCGATAGAAAGATAATTTAAGAGAAGGCCTTCGAGTAGCTTATTAAGGGCGGTTAACTAGGCGTAAGCGCCTAGAAGAAATACTAGAAACTAAGGGTAAGTAAAGAGGTAATCTTAGGAGTAATATCGATAGAGTCTTTAGGAATAAAAGATTAGATATTTCTATAGCTATACTAGCTTATAATAATATATTCGTTTTCTTATAGAGTACTAGATAATCTTCCTCGTCGTCTAGTATAAGGACGTTCCCGGAAAGGTCTTCGTTAGTATAGAGAAGAATATTATCGAGATAGATTAGTAGACTTAGTATAGCCGCTAGTACCGCTTTCGATAGAGGCCTAGTAGCTTCCTATACTATTTCTCCTAGAAATTAAAGAGCCGGCCGCTATAAGAATATTTAATAGTAAGGTACTCTAAGATAATAATAAGGGCTAGTAGCTTACTTAAAAGACTAGAGGATAACTATTATCTCGCCGGAGCCTTACTCGTTAACGACGTCGACGGACTTTATCCGCCTACTTAGAAGAATTATACTTTCGAGGTCGACCTCTAGCTATATTAAAATAGAATATAAACTAAGAAGAAGTACTTATAAGTAGAAGGTAGAACTAGGGACGAGAAGGTCGTTAACTTAGGTATAAGCGTAAGTTAGGATAGAGTATTTCTTATCCGATATTTAAGAGGTAGCTAATTACTAGGAATATATATCTTAAATACTAGAAGCTAAGATAAAATAAAGTAGTGTATCCTAGTTAGAAATACTATTACTAAGAAGAAAAGGATACTCTCGTCTATAATAAAAGAGCTAACTTTCTATATTAGTATTACTACTTCTACTCTACCTACTCCGTCTATATCCTTAGATTAAATCTAATTCGCTTATCGAATTAAATTTAATCTAAGTACCCTTTAAACCTAGCGAACCTACTTACCCTTACTACGGACTCGAGTTCTTTCCTCGTACGCTATAACTATATTAATATTAGAATAGAGGAAGCTAACTCTCTAGTATATTTATATAGAGGTAAGTTATAGTATAATAGCTTTAGTAGTAGTAGCTATATAAGACTAGGAAGGATAGTATTCTATACTTATATAGATAGGTATAGTTAGTTTAACTCGCTAGAAACTTAATTAGGACTAGTTAGAACTAGGGTAGATAAATATAATTAAATAAACTCTCTAAAAATTTAATTAGGACTAGTTTAAGCTTAGGGTAGATAAAGGTAATTAGAGTAACTCTCTAAAAATTTAAAAATAGTTTAGTGTTACTTAAAATCTCTTAGTGGTCTTCGATAGACCTCGATATTCCTAAACTTTAGGATACTATTATAATACGAATATAGAGGTAGTATAGGAATAAACTATATTATGATACTTAGGAAGGTAAGCTCTATCTACTAGCCTAATAATACTTAGAAATATTAAATATTTTAGTACTATATTTAAAGTATAAACTACTCTATAGAATTATCTAATTTCTCTATTAACTCTAACTTCTAATACTCTTAATAACGCTTACTCCCTTACTACCTCGACTTTCCTAACTATTTCCGTTCTTATACTATACTTCTTATATTCCTCTTCCTCCTACCTCTACTATTATTACTTTTATTAACTACTACCTTACTATAATCGCCCTATCCTTACTTCTATTACTATATTATATTAATACCTATAAACCTTCTTTCGATAAAAATAACCTATTAACTATCGTAAAACTACTATAATTATAAATAAATAAACCTTATAAACCGATCGTTATCGGAAAATAATAACTAATATAATAATACTATAACGATAAACTTATAACTATTATAAACCTACTTAACTCCCTTATACTTCTATTATTAACTTAACCTAACCGCGACCTAAAACTATCTTAATAATAATACTATTCGATTCTCCGTCTTCTATTATATAAAATTCGTCTCTTAACCGACTTTAGATATCTCCCTCTACACTAAAAAATCTACTATAATATAGCTCGAAATTTATCTATCTTATACCTACTTAAACCCTCTAACTTTTATTATCTACCTAACTTAACTATAACCTCGGGACATCTTAATAATATCATTATTTAATTTTCTATCTTCGATAGTATATAATTCGTCTCTTAACTAAATATAAACGCCTTTCTCTACGCGGTAAATAATCTTCTAACTAACCTATTATTTTAACGCGGTCGATTAAAACTTATATTCCGTACCTACTCTACGACCCGAATAAAATATTCCTAATCTACTAACTAACTAACTATATTATTATAGTAATTACTAAATACGACTTACTATTTACGATATACTATTACTAAACACTATCTACTACTACTATTACTCCTACTAAATTCTACTTTCTATTTACGACTACTATTAAATATAATTACGAACCTTAACTACTCCGAAACCCTTCCGCTTTTATTATTAATAAAACGTAATTATAACTTCTAAATATTACTATAACTATCCTATACGCTTTACTAGCCTCGATACTATATATCTATATATTTAATTAATCTAATACTCCTTAAATCGTATAGTAAAATATTCTTTAAGTAGTGTCTTACTTCTAACGCCTTACTTCTACGCTATACTATATCCTACGGCTAACCTTATACTCTCCCCTTATATTAATCGTAATACTTCCTAAATTACTATATCCTATACCGTAATCGTATTCGTTATATCCTCATCGTATATACGTCTTACTCGTCCTAACTACCGCCGATACGGTTACTATTTATACTAGTCGTTGTTATCCGCGTATATACCCGTAAATCTAAATACGGAACGAACCTTATCTCGCTATATCGCGTCCCCCTTAATCTAATATAATAACGGTACTACTTAATCTCCCTATTTATAACCTAGCTTACTCTACCCTTATAACCTATACTCTCGGTCCTATATACTACGATATACGCTCTACGGTAACGTATACTCCTAGTAGTAGTTAAACTCGCCGAAATCCAACCCTATTCGCTATATTTTTAATTTCTTTACGTTAATACGCGGATATACTTATATATCGTATATAACCTTTATATACTATATTACCGTTCGTCTATTTCGTATCTACTATACGTAGTATACGGAATAATAATTACTAGCCTCTATTAACTACTATCGCTACTCCTTTAACCGTATATACTTCTCGCGAATATACTCCCGAAACTAATTCGAATGTAGTATCTACGATCTATTACTTAACGTTAAATTACTTCTAGTTTTACTTTTATCCTTATCTTTATCGTCTTCGTCTCTATCTTTAGTACTATCCTCTTTATCCTCGCTATCGCTCTTTTTATCTTCTACCTCTTCGACTCTATCGTTTTCTTCCTCTACATCGTCTCTTATCGCCTTATCCTCCTACCTCGTATACTTAACTCGATATTAATTATATAACTCTATCTATAGCTATTTATAGTCTATACCTACTTCTACTAGCCTAATATCTATAAATATACCTACGGCTATACGTCGATAACCGGCGCTCTCTATAAACTATTCCATCGCTTAATAATTTAAATATTCTACGTTACTACGATGTTTACCTATCTACGCCTTCCGCTAATCCATTACCACTACGGATTCTACTACCTCGCCGGCTTATCGCCTACCTCGACCTATCTACTATACGAAATCTACTAACCCGTACGGCTATTCTATATATACTACCGCTACGATGCCGGGAATGTCTACTCCCGTACCTAACCCCGTTATCGCTACGATCCATCGGTTCTCTCCATCGCCACGTACCCATCGCTATAGTATCGCTTAACGCTTACTCTTATCCACGATACTACTATAATAATACGTACACCCTAGCTTAACGGCTAGCGCTTTATAACTCGTGCGTAATCGTATATACACTACGCCTTTCTATATACCGAATATCTACTTCTCTAACCGTAATACGATACGGACTACCTCGTCTTCTACCTCTACGCGGACCCCTCCCGCCGTCTTCTTACCGCTACTCGTTACGCGCACTACGTTATACCGAATATTACGTTTAACCGTATACGCTCGAATAATTACGCTATCTCTTATTAATATCGTCATCTAAAACTACGGCACTATCGCACCCGGAAGCGTCGCGGTTAACGCGATCACGGAATATCTATACCGATAGATGCCTTTAATCTAATCTAGCTTCTTACGGTACGAGACGTCTATAATTACGGTATACGCCTCGTCCACGAAAATCCGTCGTAATAACTTACGATCGCGTAGACTACCTATATAGTCGCGAAACTATTCGACCTCTTCTATATCCGTACTCGCTACTACTAGCCGCGCTACGCGTATCGGTAGCTCTCGCCCCTATAGTCGACCGGGCCGCCAACGAATATAATCGATACCGCTCTTATATACTCGTATTACTAAATTATCTATTAATACGGTAAACGATACGATTACCGCGATTATACCTTATACTTCTACTAACGGCGGTAATATAAATAGTATACTTTTACCCGCTCCCGTCGGTAATACTACGATTAACGACTTATCTACCTATATTACTATAATCTTCTCTATTACTTCGCCTTACTCGGGCATCCGCTATATTACCGACCGCCCGACTAACTACTCTAGTTCGCGGGAAATATTCTCGAGTAATATACTATATAATAACTTATACTTTACTCGCCTTAAACGCGGTAACGATAACGATATCGTCGTATCCTCGACTTCTCCTAATACGTATATACGCTTCCTCTTACGGTAACGCGCGGATAATAATATCCCGGTCGCTACTATCTTCGTCTTTATTATAGTTAACGGGCCCTTCTTAATATTATTAGTAGCTTTCGCCGACTCCTATATACTACGACGCCCTTCTAGAAAGCGATACTATAGTCGGCTAATCTTCTAAAATTTTATTAGCTTCTTCGGCTATATACGACTCGGGAAACGACTATCGATTACGTAGTAATCCGCCGCGATAATACTACTATATATTAACTACGCGTCCTAAATCTACTCCTATTTCGGGCCTAATATCGCGGCCTCCTCGGAGCTATCTACCTCCTCCCCTTTACCTTCCTCGATCTCTACCTCTATTCGTCGGACCACAATCCCCTTAATAACGCGGACGAACCTAATCGCTATATACCGATAATCGCTCACTATTACTTCTACTTCTATATACTCGCTAGTAAGCGTAGCTAATCCATCGCTTAATTACGCGGTATCCTAAGTACTACGACGCGTATCCTTTTATATATATAACTATAGCGATTTATCCGGTCTCGCTACGCCGCTTACATTATAAATAAACTCCTCGAACGGTATAAGCTATATAATATATACTACTACTATACGACTAATACGCTCGGAGAAAAAGCGGGCGACCTTACGACCTAAGCCGCGGATTAATCGATTCTTATCGCGGTCGGTAATAAGTATTACCGCGCCGTTAAAGATAAATATATTACGTATAAGCTACTATATATTATAGTACTTTAGCGTCGTTATCTCCGGCCCGCGACTCGGCTACCTACCCTAGATATATATAATAACTATAAGTAGCCGCTTAAACGTCTTAAATCGTCGTATTTACGCCTTAACCTCCGCGACCCGCGGTTCTAACCCTCCTTAAGACGGCTATATTATTATTCGTACTCGTTCGGCGACGAAGCTAAAGCTAGCTCGTAACTACGCGTTACGCGGCTCGGTTACGAATAAACATCCCGTACCTTCGAATAAAATACTATCCTAAATACGCCGGAGATCGATCGTCGACGCCACCGTCGCCCACTCATCGTATATTAGTAGACTAAGTATTACCTCGGCCTCGTTAACCGCCTCCTATACTATCGCTATAAAATTATCTACGTAAATTAACTAATTTAAGTATTGTATAACCTACTCGTTCTACTCCTAGAGTACTTTCGGTATACCTCCTTCTTTCGTACGAAAGCCCTTACTATATACTATCTAGTTAATTAATATACTTATTAGACTATATAAGCCTACCGCTAACTAGCGATATTATACCTCTTAAAAACTATCTACGATCTCTACGGTTATTTTATTCGGGTCTTCGGGACTTTCTCGAAATACTTCTTCTAGTAGTAATATTCGTCCGTACTACACTAGTCTCGCTAATAATCCGGTATAGTACTTCGGCTCGCTCTAGCTCCTACGAGCGCCGTTAATTCCTAGCATCGCGGTAAAAAATAGTAACGGACTCTCGTACTAGTTTACTAATACCCGCTATTATAGTATTACGATATAATACGTAAATACTACCTTATCTAGAGTATACTACTACTCTTTCCCTTTTTCTCCGTCCTCTTCGTCCTCTTCGTCCTCCTACCTTCTACTACTAAGTAGACTAAGTATAGCCTTAATTCGCTATAGCTATTCCTATTATATATTAGTCTATCGAATCCCGTATAACTATCGTAATACCTTACGCCCTAAACGCCCTATACGAATAAAGTATATTGAATATCGTTTAATAAATTATCGATATCGATATATTAACTTCTTATTCTACTTTAATTCGAACGGCCTTTCCGCGGGTTTCATCGAGTTAATACTATTTAGCTAGAGTAATAATTTATACGATACTAGCTTTAATCGCGCGGTATATCGCTACATTACTCGATCGAAGCTCTCTCCTAGTCGAATTAATACGGGGTCGACCTCGCCTAAAAACTTATTAGATCGACGGTAAGCGGGCGTACGAATCCCTACGCGCCGCGGCATTAAGCCCGCTAGATAAATTATCCGCTTATCCTTCGCGTCGAAGAGCGCGGCCTACCCTATATACTATACCTAGCGCGATTAATTCTCGACGCCTTTCGAGTCGTCCGCGATCTATCGTCGTTTCTACTACTATATATCGTACTTCTCTTTATACGTATATAGTATACGCTAAAACGCGTCGCCCTATAGACCGACGCGGTCGTTCTATATCGAGTAATTATATCCGCTACCGACGATCTAGTACCGGGCGTACGAGTACGATATAAATATCTATATCGATACCTCCGCGATATCGACTCTATTTAGATCGAACCGGTATTACACTCGGGCTCGATAAACCTTTATCTACTTCTAACTCGGGGTTAAGTAGTCGCACTGACGGCAATAGTATCCTGCGATGACCGGCTTGAGCTCGGGAATGACGGGACTACCATGTAACGGGACTACAACGACGTGCGGGTCGGTGATCGTCAATGATGCAGCGTAGCCGAGTATATCGTAAAGTCGTTATACCTTAAGTTAATATACCTTACGTATATATCGCTTATACGTAAGCTCCGGGCCGATTACGATATAATAGTAAATATAGATTAAGATCTAATATAACTCTAAGTATAATATTTCGGAGGATATAGTTATTATCGCTATAATAACGCTCCGCCTCTTTCGTAATTTATTACGGTCGTACTAACGCTTAGAAAATCTAAAAAATATATAATTAAGATAGCGATAATACT
This sequence comes from Exophiala aquamarina CBS 119918, assembly GCF_000709125.1. Lineage (NCBI taxonomy): Eukaryota > Fungi > Ascomycota > Eurotiomycetes > Chaetothyriales > Herpotrichiellaceae > Exophiala > Exophiala aquamarina. The sequence continues at coordinate 42,306 of NW_013550544.1, read as the reverse complement.
AGAGTTCGACGGTAGAATATTTTAATAATCCTTTAAAGATATTATAATCGTAGAGAGAGTTAAGATATAATAACGAAGAGCTAGATTTACTCTTATAGATAATACGTTAAACGACGCGACTAAAACCCTTAAAAACCCTTCCTAAATCTCGAGCCTTATTAATTTCTCGCGCGAACTCCGGGCTAGTCGACTACGCTTATAAAATTGCTCGTACTATATTAAAATTAACCTCGATAATAATATATTTAGCGATAATACTATAACTACGGGGAATAATTATTCGAAATAGGCCTACATCGAGTCGTACGATTTTAGTAACTATTTATAGACCCTAAAACTACTAGAAATATACGAATTACGAGTACTACGACTATATCTAGGGTTATCCTATTATAACCTTAATTAACTCTAACCCTAGAATTTTAACTAATTAGTAACGTAAGAGCTGGGAAACGGTAGTTTAGGGGAAAATAACCCTAGTTTTTTAGATTTCTATAGGCCTTAGCGTGGTAGAGCGGGACACTACCGATGTTAATAATAGTTAGGGTTAAAGAACTAGAAGTAGTCGTCCTATACTAGTTTAAACTAATAGAACGCTACTTCCTTAAGGTATATCGCTACGAATATAATCTTATCCTCTACCCTAGTATACTTAGTTAGATTAAGCTTAAAGATAGTCTTAAGTTATATAAGGAAGTATCCTAGCTTTTCCCTATTTCTATAGAATAGTTCTACCTTAATACTATCCCTAGATATATTAGTAAGTCCTAGTACGTTAACTATATCTATATCTAAGTCTTCGTTAGAACTACTATCTTAAACGATATTAATCTTTAAAGAGTTATTTAAAGCTATAAGTAGATATATACTAGGTAGTAGGGATCTAATTCGAGATAATCCTACATTAGATATCTAATACTAATTAAGTAGTAGTTAAAGTATTATAATCCGAGCTACGAGTAGTTCTAACTAAGGTAGGGTTCCTTAATAGAGTAGGTACTAGAGTATTAACTAGAATAATAAAGGAAATTCTTATTCGTTAGACTATATCCTAAAATATAGATATAGGATTACTAACGAAGTTAACTATAAACTTTTCTATTATAGGTAGCGGGTAGGTATATATATTACTAGTAGCTCTCTAGGATCTCGTAGCCCTCCTAGATCTCCTAAGATCCTATAGGATCTAAGGGATCTAAGAGATCTAGCCTTTCCTAGTTACGTAACTTAGCCTCGTTCTCTATCGACTAACTTCCCCCCTAGGTAGGTACCTTAATTCCCTTAGTAACCTTTTAAGTAACCTAGTTCGTAATAATAGAATAAGTAACTATTATATCTATCGTTTCGTTAGCTTCTATATAATTATAAAGTATTCGAGATTCTTATAGTTAGATCGAATCTCGAATTTCTTTACGCTTCGTAGTTTAGTATTCTATTCTTCTAGGTATCGTATAATCGCTAGTATTTCCTTATTATAGATCTTATAGTTATATTCCGCGGGTAAGTTTTTCTTCGAGTAGAAGGTATAGGATTATACGGCTCCTTCGTTATTAACTTAGTATAGTATACCGTCGATATACTACTTTAATATATCTACTTTTACTATTATCTTTCTTTTAGCGTCGAATAATACGAGTATCGATACTATCGTAAATATCTTCTTCAGTCGTATAAAGGCTAGGTTAGCCTCTTCGTTTTATTAAAAAGTAATATTTTTTCGTACGAGCTTTATAATTAGTAAGATAATTATTAAGAATTCTTTTATAAACTTTCGATAGAAATTCGCGAAGCTAATAAAACTCTATACTTCTTTAACTATATAAGGAGCTTCTTATTCTAGAATTATCGATACCTTTATAGAGTCTATTCGTATACCTATTTCTACTTCGATAATAAACTTAAGATACTTAGTAAACTTTACTTTAAACTCGTATTTTAAGATATTAATTTAGAGATCCGCCTCTCGTAGTCGTTAAAGGACTTACTATATATAATTTCGATATTCTTCTTAAGATTCGAAAGAGTAGATAAGAATATCGTCTATATACGCTAAATAGAAGATATCTAGGTAGTCGCGAAGAGCCTAGTTAATATACTTCTAGAACGTATTAAGTATATTTACGAGCCTAAAGGAAGTAACTATCTATTCGAAAAGGTCGTATCTCGTACGAAACGCCGTTATTTATTCGTCGCCTTCCGCGATCCGAATCTTATAAAAAACCGCTATAACGTCGAGTTTCGTATACTATTTTACGCGTTTAATATTTCGTAAAGTCTTATAGATTAGTAGTAGAGAATAATAATCTTTCTTCGTAATCTTATTAAGACCGCGATAGTCGATATAAACCTTAGACTACCTTTCGGTTTCTATACGAAGAGTATAGGAACTACTATAGACGACGAACTTACTCTAATAAAGCCTTTATCGAGTAGTTCTATATTCGGGGGATAAGTTTTAGGATCTATAGTAGAAGTAGTCGAAGACCGTAGAAAGAAGGAGTAGAATATTTAGTCGCTTTCTATCTTATTAAATAACTTAAGATCTATTTAAGTAAAGGAGTATAGGCCTATTTTATATAGGCGTAGGCTTCGTTATAATATCTCGTAAGTACGAGAGTAATTGCCGAGTATTCGTAAATACGAGTTAACTCCTAGGATGCTTAGAAATTAAGTTAAGTAATTTCTAATCCTATAGAATAGAATAGCGTTTTATAGAATCTTCCGTAAGGCTTAAGTATAGCCTTACTAAATAGATACTACGTAATCCTTAGCTTATATAAGCCTAATTACGTGACTAGGCGTTAATAGGGTATCGCTTAGTCTTAATAGACCGTAATATAGCTTCGCAGGTACTATAGAATCTAATACCTTCTTCCTCTCCTCCTAAGTTAGATTTCGATAGCCTAATAAGTATAGATATCGATACTATTAAAGTCTTATAATCGGGTCCGATATCGACTAGAGCGACGTAAGACTCGTAGAGAATAGACTAGACTAAATTATCTCGCCGTATAAAGGAAAATTAGTAACGACTATAGAAGCGAAGACTTTAGCGTAACGAAACTTATTCGATATAGTCCTAGGAACGATAATTAACGATAAACGCTATACCGCGACGAAATAGATACGTCGAAGGTCGTTCTTTACGACTATACCTAAAGGCGAAGGTTATTCGAGATCTTTAAATAATAAATAAGAATTACTCGAATATATTTTTAATATTTTCTATCTATAAAAAGGCGAACTAACTTTCTTAGAGCTACGAAACTCTTCCTTAAAATTATCGCTATCGTATCTAACTAATTACGAAACTTAATATAAAGACGCTAAAAACGCCTAAATCCTAGAAAAACCTAGCTATTAAACTATTCTACTATAGCGAATACGAACTATCGACCGAAGATTATTAAAACGTAGAATATTACTAAGACACTACTAATAGATAACGTAATTATCGCTATAGTACTATGGATAAAGGTCGAGAACTAACTAGTAGTTCTACTAAGGAAGATTATAAACTAAATTAAGAAGACGAACCTACGCTTCGTCCTTAAAGTTATATTTAAGACTATAAAGTAGAATAATTAAGGAACTCTAAATCGAACGAAAAAGACGCGACTATAGCTAACTTCGTATTTAGGCTAGAACGATCTAAATTTATAGCTTTATTATTATTTCTCTCGATATCTCGTATATTCGTATCGTAACGCGCCTTCGTCTATACCTTACTAGCTCGACGATTCCGAGATAAGACCTTAGATATATACTAATCTTAACTAGATTTCGGCGGTCGAAGAGAAGACGAAGAAGAACTATATTACGAGAACTAACGCGACTATTTAAACTAATAATTTATAATATTTATTAATTATTATAATTATCGTATCTTATTAAGTATTATAAGTTAATTCTATTAACTTCTTCGTAATTTCGCTCGTATCTCCTCTATTTAGATTCGATAAGCTTAAGCCTACTATTATAGGAGAGCTTAGAAGTCGAGAGAAGGAGAATTACTTAGAAGTTAAATAAATATACTAGAGCGAGTATCGAAGAAATAACTAGATATTTCGAAACTAGTATCGCCTTAAGGATTAGTAGAACTTAAAGGCTAATAGAAGTAGAATTAAGAAGGAAATAAAGAAGGAGGCGGTAGTCGAAGATCTTAAGAAGTACTACTTAAGGCTAGATTATCGCTAGAAGAACGAATCGAAGAAAGAAAAGGTTAACGACTTATAATTAAAGAAGAAATAGAATCGTATAGAATATTACCTTATAGTAGCGATTAATTTTCGATTAACTCTCGAATTATTAAAAAAGAAGTAATATTTTTAGTAATATAGAACTTATTCTTCTCGCTAGCCTTAAGCTTCTAGTCCTTATTATCGTTAATTTTACCTAAGAAACGTACTAAGGTACTACGAATAGCTTTCTAATTCTTACGAATTATCTAGGGATTATTTTAATCTAGACCTTAAAAATTAAAATATTTAAATATAATCTCGTTCGAATTCGTCGCGACGATAATCTCGTTACTAATTTTAATTAACTTTCTATTAGAATTCGAAATATAGACTACGATATAATTATCTACGTTAATAAGAAATATATTTTTCGCTTTATAAATAGGAGTAGCGGTCGGTCGACGAGTAATTCGAGCTAACTTACGACTTATTATTATAGGTATAGACTTAACTACGAAGACTTCGCGAGACTTAGCCTTAAAAAGATAATTCTTTTCTTAATTTTAAGTAACTACTTCGAAGCTATTACGAGATCGAAGGAAATAAATCTAACTCCTCTTAAAGTAGAATATATAATTACTTTCTAGTAATATTAGAATAGAAATATTAAAGTTAGTAATAGACGAATCTATCGATACTATAACGTACTTTAGGAATATCTACTAAGAATAGTTTATCGAGTCGAAACCTTTCTAGTACGAATTATACGTATCGCTTAAATTACGTACGAGACTAATAGAATACTTAATCGCTAATATAGTATAATTAAGTATACTAAGATTTAATTTACTAGCGTACTCGATAAATCGAAGTAGAAAATAATTAACTATAAGGCGAATATAGAAACTACTATAATACCGATTCTTTAAGCTATCGATAAACTTCTAAATCGATATTAAAGAAGGCGTATTAGTCGCGGATATTAAACTTAGAATTAATTACTAATAATACTATAAAACGAGTTAGCTCTAGTACGATCTCGAAATACTTAATCGGCTTACGAATATAATAGAAATATTACGTAGTATTAAAGTATTATCCTAACGCTTCGTAATTATAGTCGAAGCTAGCTTAGAACGACGACTATCGCTACGTTCGAGCTAGCCGTCGAATCGAGAACGATTCGACTTAACGTTAACTTCTTAATAGTTCTTTTTAGCGCGAGTAGGTATTTCGAATACGTAAAAGTAGGAAATAAGAAAGAGAGCGAAGTAAAAGAAGAAGAAAGAGGAGACTTTAGAGATATAGTACGAAATAGAAAGAGAAGAATAGCTACGAGGCCTTAATATATAGACTTAGGATAGCGCCGAATTAACTCCGATCGTATATACTAAGCTATTATAGTAAGTAAAGTCTCGAGAACGTTTCGATAACGCTAGTCTATTACGAGGCTAGTTATAAAATAATAATAAGAGGAGTATCTTAGGTATTAATATTTAAAATAAGGGTCTAGCGTCGATAAGGTAAAGAAGATAATCCTTATAAGGTATCTATATCTTACCTTAGCTCCTCGAGTATATATAAGACTATTATATACTTTATTAGTACGTCCGAGACTATTTATATTTAGTTATATCGCCTCGAAAAGACCTTATAGATACGCGCGAACTTAAGCTTAATCCTATCGCGATATATACTTCCCGACGCTCTACGCTAACTCGGAATTAGATATAAGCCTCTTTACCTAGCTAAACCTCTTCGAAGTAATACTAGGATTATTACTACGATATAAATAGTACTATAGACTTATTACGAGAAATATAATCTATTCGAGAGACTACGCTAGTAAGTTAACGGCGTTATCCTCGATATTATAACGAGGCCGTTATTCGGTTAGGTAGGGGAGGATATAATTATTAATACTAAGCGATTATAAAGACCGTAGTCTATAATATCGCTTCGCTATATCCGAACTAGCTCCGAGAGCTATTCGAACGCTATCCGAAGCGAACCCGGAGCGCCTAGGCGCTAATCTAGTACGTACGTAGGATACTATATAGTCTAACGAGTCCCTCGTACCGTCTTAGGAATGATTATATTCCCTTCCTATTATAGGCGATTAAGTGCCTCTAATTATAGCTTAGTAATCGTAATATAGTCGCTTTTGCTAATGGCGCGGTCGATACGAAGCTATTAGATCCGATGTAGAGGTTCTATACGCTAGGCATTCGATATGAGAATGGTGTTGTATAGTTCCGCCAACACGTCCCTGTATACGGCGCGTATACGAACTCGGTGTCGTATAACCCACTACGAGTGCGTACTTATTGAACCGTTTTTCGTATACCTACTAGTTGCTAAAATTATTCCGTATATAGGCGGTTTAATACTATTCAATACGCTGGAGACCTAAAGCCCTGGATTTTCAACTCACCTTACTATCACTTCATTCGACCTTAGCTTGGCCTTCGCCTTTCTCTAGTGGTTATAACAACGGGCAGCAGCAGGCAGCCGTATAGGCATTAGAAACAATATCGACAACGATACAGCACTCCCTTGCACCGGTTAAGTCAAATATATTCATAGTTCTCAATATTGAGTTAATATAGAGAAAGTTACTATCCGCACTATATACTGAGAATATTGATAGGGGTTCTTCAATACGGAATACATCACCGACCTCAACTGTCACTTCAGTCATAGAACCATAGCTGCAACTCATAGTTTACTTTATCTATTGCTAGTAGATGAGCAGGAATTACCTGCCATACCTCCTTCCCAACCTCACAAAAGGCTATCTTGCTCGTGCCTTTACCTCTACGAAAAAGGGGCTTCCTAGAGAGTTGTGGAGCGCCACTGATCAATTTGGTCAAACTACAGGGAGTCTAACAGCTTTCCTCCTTGCCTTGAGAGAGTTGCTAGGCTGGCCCGAAATGAATGTAAGTGGCGGTGGTATTGGGCCTAATTCCTTAGGTAGTGCCGGTCTAGAAATGTCCTGCAAATGTATTGGTCATTACGAAGATAATCCCCGGAGGCTAGATATTAGTGGCAAAAGCCCAACAAGCATTTATGAGACTTCACTAAATGGGCTCAAAGGGACACAGTAAACATGTCTAATCAGTGCATTCGAAACCCTCCCATACCTTGAATCTATCTTATGCTAAGCAACAAGTGGTATAGAAATCATCTTACCTTTCAGAAATCGCCGGTCGTAGCCCCCTTGGTCGAGATATGTTGGCCGTGGAAGCTGAAGGCCACTGGAAGCTCCGCGCATGCCCTGCCCAGCTCCAACATCGTCTTTGCGTCCAAGCATAGTAAGTAGCTTTTCCCTACGTAGCCGTCAAGCACAACACTCAACAAGACACCATCATCCTCTGCTGTTCCTTTCGGATTAGGTACAAAGATAGCTTCACTGGGTGTCTGACCATGAGCCTCCCATAGTGATGCCAGACTACCATTGTCAAACTTGGCAATGCCATCGAACATTGTCGACTTGCTCTGATTTGTGAGTGTGTACGTGTAGCGGGTCTGCCGTGTCCCCCACGTTCCGTTGTAGGTCGGCAGTTCGGGACTGAGGTTCTTGCCTGTTTTCCATTCCATGGTGACTTGCAGTGACTCGCCCGGCGAAACTTTGCCAACGCTTGGCAGGCGAAACCTTGTGAGAGAACCCCGCATGGAATCGGGCTTTGTGTCAACAAACACACGGGCCTCCTTGGAATCCGACAGAATGTTCTTATAGAAGGGCCAGTACATAGAGTCCAGATTATCATACATAATTAGGTCGGTGACAATATCCGTGTCTCGCCCGTCTGTGGGCGAAAGCTCCTGCCAGGCATTGATGGTATGGAAGCAGAAAAATGCCGGGCCATCATATTTCGCAACGAGGCCTTGAGTACCTGTCCGATCAACTACATACCAATGCGATGGGACGGTAGGATCGAAAGGTTGGATTTTGTCAATGATGGGCGCTGTTGGGGACGTCGACTTGATTTTGAGGTAGGAATTCCACACACAAAGCACGACATAATCTTTCGTAAGGAATAGAGAGTGGAGGTAAGCTGGGCGGTCTTCAAACTTCGCAAGGATCGTGGTCTCTTGTGTCGATGCTGAAATGGTAAAGACTCGGTAGATTGAAGATTCACTGTCGGACGTGCATTGATAATTGAATACGTCCCCCGTCTGGGGATCCGATCGAGCGTGTGATGCTGCCAGCTCACCTGTCAGGTCCGGGTGCAACATATCCTGTGTTGCGACTGCAAGCGGCTCCATCGTGTCGAAGTCGAGTGCTTTGTACACCGGTGCGTCCGTTTTAGCGATGAGTAAGTCTTTCTTTTGGGAATCGGGGTTTCGCCCCATGATCTGAGGGAAAAGCTTTGCAGAGCCCGGCATGTTGTAAGACAGAGTTACGTTGATATTATGTACTGTGGGATCTGCAGGATCCCACTCGCTCTGTGCGTCCTTGAAAATAGCTTCGCATGGATCCGGGCTTCCGCCAAATGTTGGATATGGCGGATGTTGCCCATTTTCCTTGATATAGTCATACCGACCCTGGTCTGCAAAACGCGAGCTATAGAAGACTCGACTTCCAGCACAGTTTTGATCGGCAACGATCTGAAAACGGTGGGTTTGACTGAAGCCATCGATCCAGTGCGATAACTGGAATATTTGGCCTGACTTTGTTGGCACCGAGTTCCTTCCGGGTCCTGTGCGGTAGAGATTCCCTGAGGCGTAAGTTGGAATGCTTCCAGCCATACGTAATTCCACGGGTTGCCGCTGTTCGACATCCGCTATAAACTAGCCATAACATTAGTGAAATCTTGATATTTTGTTGATCAAGGGAACTTACCCCTTGCGTGTTGGGCCAGTCATTGTAATGATCCGATGGTTTGACTTGGACTTTAGCTTCCGGCATTTTAGTGGCTGAGGATTCAGTCTCTGCGCGTGGTGTGCAACGAAGAATTATACGCTGAATTTTCTAACTTGTAACGCTGTAATAGTAGTAGAGAGGAGAGTTGTAGGGTCCAACGGTTCTTTTATGGCCACTAAGTGAAAGGGAGGAACCCTCTACGCACGTAAAGTAGTCTTCCGTTTGAGCTCGAGTGTGATGATTGATTATATTACCTTATTTCATCACTGTGAAAATGTATGGGTCGCGCGTATCGCGCTGGCATTGTGCCACCACTTATCTGCTTCAATAGTCTTAGTGTAAGTCACACTTATGTGGAGCCATACCTAGGAAATATCAAGGGTTGCTTTATCGAACGCTCTCAAATATTACTTTGCAGTGGGCTGCCAAGATTCGCAGCACCACGCCGACCACTCGGGTGGGACAGATTACAACAAGGTCGTTTCCGACCCACAAGTCACAGTTCCGAAAGCGAACATTTACCACATAGTCTTGGCGGGAAGTCTTTGCGACCTGCGTTACCTCACTATTCCTCTTCCAAGGTGGGCAAACCGGGAGTGAGTTTTCGAAGTCATGTCACCGGCCTACAGTTAGAACGCCTCTGGCTGCCTGAACAGCAACGAAGTGAAGGGTTAGGTAAATATGGATTTCGCCTCAGCTATCCTTGGAATAAGTGGCCACTTGAAGTCCCAGGTCACATCTAGATTTCACTATTTAGCATAAGCACGGGATCTACATCGAACAAAGTTTGAAGTCTATAGTAGGATTGCTAGGTGCCAGTCATCACGCAGAACTAATTGAAAGTGTGCGGGAGCTTTGATGACGCCGTGATCATCACGTCTCTCGTCAACATCGTTCGATCTCTTCTGCATGGTTAAAGGTGACAGGCGCACCTCAAAAACCCCCCAGCCCCAAAATAGGTAGCGGTGTAGACTCGGTTGCACGGGAGGTGTCCCCTGTCTCTGACTGTTCATCCACCACCCACGCAGGTGGAACAGTACAGAACTACTGATGCGGCGAGGTCTCTTCTTGAATAGTCGATGCAGATATATCTACTCTGCGACAGCGAATGCGTGTGGAGCATGACCTTGAGACCCGAGGCGCTATTGGAATGATTCGGTCCATTCCTCATTCTCCCTGCGCAGATGCCATCGGACCTGCAAAATGCTAGCGATCGTCCAAACCAACACCCAAAAGACAGGTGCTGCCCAACCTTCAGACATGTGTCAATGTTACGGCCCGGGGAAGTTTCGGTTCTGAGAGTCAGGTGGACTTACAGATGCCGTAGGCCATATCTGCCGCCACAATATCCAACAGTAAAAATGCCGTAAGACTCGTCGCCATAAGAATGGCAGACAAGGACCAGAAAATTGATGGGGAGAGCACCAATTTCCGAAATCGAAGACTGCGTTCATATCGGACGGCCAGAACTTCTCGGAACGGTCGGCCCCCGCTGCAATTCACAGCTATTGTATCTTCGATGAGATAGTACAACCCCGGACGAACTGCGGCGCCACGGGAGTAGAGCTCAGACGGAAAGGAGCTTTCCAGTCTACTAGGTGAAAGATATCGAGGATAAAAATGCTACCCCCAAGGCAAAACAGTATCGGGGGAACTGGCATACTCAACACCTTCATCCACACAGGACTCCGTATCGTGCCCACTACGAACAATGTGAGGACAGCGATGACACAGAGAAAGGAAACATAGGTCAGGTAATCAAAACTCCACCGAGGCGTCGCTCCTAGTGGCCGATAAAAGCCGTCTCTCATTGTCAATCGGAACGTACGGATAGTCATTTCCCAATACAAGGATCCGCCCCAGGTAGCTGTGACAATGGTAAACACTAACCAGTCTCGCATGTCTGTCAACTTTGCAAGGCTGTAGTAGAGAGCGATCAGCATTACACAGACATCGACAAATATCATGAGTATTTTGGCCACTAAAATTGCACCCTTCTTCCCTGAAGGCCAGAGCAATGGTAAATCTGGAAGCGGCGTCGGATTTCTTATGTAAAAGTCTTTCAACTTGCCGGTCGAGGTTTCTTGGTTCTGTGCTTATGTGTGGGGTGCTCGGAGGTGGTGGTGTCTGCTGTGGAAAGATAGAAACTTCATGCGGATAATGGCTTGGAAGCTCGAATAATGAATGGTTCAGAAGCAGGAGACTCGTGGTCTAGGATGTCTGGTGTTTCAACCATGGCTCTCTAAAGGAAGGGAAATGTGTTGATGAAGGAGCACCTTGACTTCTTCTAACCACTATGACAAAGGCTAATGACATTTCCACCGAGCGGCAATAGATATCGGGAATGCTTGAGCTCGAGGGATATGTGCAGGTACTATAATGTGATATATGAGCTGTGCCATGTATTGATATTGAGATGAACTCCACAGGGCAGTGGCTTATTCTCCTTTGACGGCGACTACTCCAGATGCGTAGCCCACCACCCATATATTGCCGTGCGTGACACTACAGGCAACCAGGGTAACTTTCGTTAGCTCCGTCCTACTCTATATTAGTATTAGTGTCAAATATACTGTAACATGTCGTTTTAATACACTCTACGCGTAGAACGCGTATATCATACCTTCCTGTCGATATTGATGAGTGTGAGAATAGGCAAGATGGAGGCAACGACGAGGACGATAACTACTACAAATACTACTACTACTACGATAACTACGACAACTACGACTACTCCTGCTCCTGCTACTCCTGCTCCTACTACTACTCCTCCTCGTAAGCCCTAACACGCGATCAGCGCCGAGATATCCTACTACTCCGACGACTAAACTATTCCTACCCGTATATCGCTGAGTTTCTCAAGGTCTCACAACGGGGAATGACTCGGGAGATGACATTCGTCATAACTTTCGTACCGGATGATATTCGGTTAATGCCCAGGCGCCTAGTAAATTGTATGAGCCGTGGTCAGGTTTGGCACCTTATTTCATGAATCCTGCAGGTCTCGTATTGCTTGCAAATCGACCTCGTCGGCGCCAATTGCGCAAGGCTGAGTTTGTAGAGCCTCGTCGGCAAGACCTTAGTGTTGATGACTCACCTGCCGCCTATTCGACCTCGTTGTCGCCTAGGCCTATCGGACCTCGCTGTCGCCTGTCTCCGCCTGTATCCGTGCCTTACCTTACTGTCGCTCCTGCGACTCCGGCAGGTATCCTTGCTCCCGTGCCTCCTCCATTTTGGTTGTATAGCGTCTCCGTCTCTTTCCTCGGCCAAGCGCTCCTAGCCCGGCTAGCACCGTAGACGGCGGAGGTTTAAACTACGTAGGTGATAGTTCCGGAGAGAGTTGTCGGCGCGGCCTAGGTCTAGGTGTTGTAGGAGTGCGAATTGGTAGTGGTGTCATCGCCGCCGGCGTAGGGCTAGTAGGAATAAGAGGACTATTAGGTATATAATCCGGAGTCTTTCGCCTAGTAACTTCTATAGTATCTTCCTCCTCTTTCAATGCCTATTAAACCGCTTATTCGTACTGACCCTACTGTCGCTATTGCCTAATCTCCTAGCGCTCCTATTACACAAAAAGCTTATTTACTATTATTGCTCGTTTGGAGGTATTATTATGAGGTTTTCGCCGTTTCTAGGTACGTTTTAGTATCTTATCTAGCTATTCTATAGGTAGATTTTATAGGTATAGATATTGCTCGCCGAGCGCAATCACCTTCTCTTCTAGGGCCTCTTCGAGAGCCTCTCTTTATCTATTAAATCGATAAAGTTCCTCCGGTACAAGTTACTATCGAATATAAGTAATTCTCTCTTAGTTCTCGGCTTAAAATGTAGGTATAAATCTAGCTGTAGAAGGTGCTAATTTAGAGGTCTTATAGGTAGGTTCCTAGTTGAGAAATGTAATTTTTAGGCCTCGGAGCTACTACCGAGGATGAAATAGAGTGCGCGGAATAGGTTAATTCGTTCGCTAGGCGCGTAGGAGATAATGTCGATAGGGTAGGCTAAATCTATATAGGAGTTCGCACTCGCAAGGCCCTAGATCCGGAGTTAATTAATTCATTATACGCACTAAATTAAGTACTCCTTTACAACTTTCGTAAGAGCGAATTCGGTGACTTTAAATCGTAGATTTATAAAGATAGGATCCTCCGTAACTCGTGGATACCGTCGGAGTGAGTTATTCTCGGTTTTAGTAAGGTCTTTCATAACTAATTTAACTCGCTAATAGAGCCTCGTCGCCGCTAACTCGAGAGATAGTTACCCATTTAATACCTATAAGAAAACGATGTAATACGACTTAGAGCGCTAACTAGTTAAATAACCTAGATTATATAGGTATTTAGTATAGTATCGAATAATCCTACGCTCCTTTGCTCTCTAAACGGTATCAATGTATTTCCTATTAATTAGGAGCGACGATAAGGTCTATCTATTACGCTCTAAATCCTTCTCGGTTACCGAGTTAATATACTGCTAGGCGAGGTCTTTAAGCGACTTAATAGCGTTTCTATACTTATCTTTTCCGCCTCGAACCTATAATTTCGTATACCCTTATTTCCGGAATGTAACGATTATTACCTCGACGGCGTACTAGGCATAGATTTAATGCCTACTCGTAGGTAGGCACTCTTTAATAGATAAGAGAATAGCTGCCGCCTAGTCGCTGATCACAATAAGAGGTAGTATATAATCCTTCGGTAAATACGCCTTAAGAGACTCCTAAAAGAAGGAGTATAATTTATAAGACTTACTCGGGCACTAGCTAAATGCTATAGGAAAGGTCTTACCGTTATTTAGGACTCCTACTACGACGATGATGGGTATTCTAGCCTTATTTATATTAAAGGTTACATCGATTATATAGATAGATCCTGCTATAAAGCGAGCAGCGCCATCTAATAGGTCCTAGTAAGTAAACTAGATCTATACGAGTTTACGACTAATAACCTCGCTAGTTTACTCATCGATGAGGTCCTTATACCGACTTCTATACATAAAATCGGCATAATCGAGAGCGATAAGAAGACCCTTAATTGTCTTGGAATTATCGCCTAATAATCGCTCATTCCTAATCGAGTTATAGTACTCTTTCGCCGTTAAAGTTAATGGGTATTTATCTCTCTCCAAAATACGCCTATAAATCGAGTACGAAATAATCGATGATCGATGAGCGAGTACTTCTCGACGTACACGCTTATATTCATCTATACGGTGTCTCTAACGAGGAAATATAAGAGCGTTATCGGCGAGATTATAACCGTAATGATCGAGATAGTCTACTCTAAGTATCCACGTCTTTAGTTTAGTGCCTCGCTTACCGATTGACTTATAGGAGACCTTACAACACCATCGATAGTCGGTTTTACGTATACTAGTTAATTTACGCTTACGCCGAGATATGATTTAGTCGTCGGCACTCCTAGAAACCTCCTTCTTAAGCCTCCGAGTATTCATCGTCTCTACGCCGTGAAAGACGTAGTTGAAGGTTACACCGAGCGATAAGCGAGTGGATTCCGTACGAGAAAAGGTCCTGACAACGTCGAAACCCTGAGAGAGCGAATAGGCGATTAGACGGCGTTTACACTCGTCGGAATCATTAAAAACCTCGCCGTCATGAGGTGCCAATAGCCACTCAGGTGGATAGGCATTTACTGCCTTTTCGAGGACCTCTCGCACCTCCGGCGCTAGCCGTGAACTGCCGTGCTAGGCCATTGCGTAAAAATGAGTCTAAACACCAAGAAAACCTATATAGATTCAGCCTTGCGGGCGACGACGAGGTCAAAATGCAGTGGTGGCAGATAGGTGAGTATTGCACTCGACAGCGATGTTTCAATAGGTACCTTTGTGCGCAAAATAGGTGAGACTATACCTAAATCGGCATAGATGCCGAGTGTCATTTGGTACGAAAGTCATGACGAATGTCATCTCCCGAGGCGTTCCCTTATAACGCGCTGTACAATATACCTGTCAAAAGCAACGAAGTACTCCTCAGCATCGAAATACAGGACGCCCGCCTAGGCTATCTCGTATAGAGGCTGATAAAGTTGAAGAGTTTGTACTAGCTCACAGACGACGCGTCGAATAACTTATTTACAGGTTGCTGAGGCCCTCTGGCCAGAGGGTGAAAAAGGAGCAGAAAGTATACGATACGTACTCCATCAGCGAGGATATCGCTGTCGAAGAGCACTACGGAAGCCTCCTTTATCCGAGCAAAATAAAGCTATACGCCTAGAATGGGCACAAGAGCATATTTAGTGGTCACAAGAGCAGTGGTATCGTATTCTATGGTCTGATGAGACCTGGATAAAAGCAGGAAAGCACTGTCGTACGCTAGTTACGCGTAAAGCTGGTGAGGAGCTCCTTCCAGACTGTATTATCGATCGTCTACAGCGTCAGTCAGGATGGATGTTCTAGGCTTGCTTTGCTGGCGACGAAATAGGTCCTCATCTTTTCTGGGAGAAGGAATGGGGTACGATTACTGCTGATTCCTATAGTGAGCGTATCATACCTCTTATTCACGGATGGATGCGACTTCGTCCAGGCCTAACTTTTATGCAGGATAATGCCCCAGCGCACTCAGCAAGGAGTACTATTCAAGAATTTCGAGAACGAGATATATATCCTATTAAGTGGCCTCCATACTCACCAGACCTTAACCCTATTGAGACTATTTGGAATGAGATGAAAGACTGGCTAGCTAGAGAGTATGGAGACACACAGGCGACGTACGATCGGCTACGGGAGAGGGTCACTCTAGCCTGGCATGCTATAGGGCGACAACTACTTATGGACCTCATTGCGACAATGCCACAGCGCTGTCAGGATATCAGCGGTGCTCATGGAGGACATACAAAGTGGTAAATACTGTATATAAACTAGGCTAAATAGAGCATAATTAAAGGGCCATAAAAAAGCAAGCCAACGAAAGTTACCCTGGTTGACTGTACTGAACTAAATTGTGTAGAGCTCGGTACGCCCGTAGGGCGCCAAAGATCCGACTGGTAAGGTACCCACCTCGGATTTGACAGAGTCCAACTGAATAGCATGACTTGAGCAGTCCCTGCGTTTGTGGTCGTCTGCACTAACAACGGCAAGATACCAGATGCATAGGGTCTCACATCTCCTTTCATCACACAATCACCCTATCGTTGGAAAAATACGTTGCACTCAGTCAGACAAGGATTAAAAACAGCAGCTTAGGCCGGGAGAGCATCGGAGTTGTAGTATCAGCGCGTGACAGCTTGGGCGTTGACCAATTGTATCAGGCATCAGAACGGCGCTCAATGACATGGCCCTGTTTCCGCAAACCTGGCGTAACCGAACGGTTATCCGGCATAGTCTTGTCCGCGGACGCCAATCTTGTAACCATGCTTAGGTCGCGACCTCGTCGGCGATAACTGAGAGGCTCTGAAGAGGGCCTAAGGTTCTTATCGGCCAGCTACGGGATTTTATAGTCCACAGAAGGACAGCCCCTTTCCAAGGGTGTAATGGGCGCCAAGCCTTCCACAGTAAGATGATCTGGGAGGGTCCTTTCCACTAGTAGGAGATAAACAGTCGGATCAAGCGTTGAAGTTCTAACCTGGGTGTCCCATTCCAGGATTGAGTTTGAAGATGAGAAAATATCACTATCGGACAAAATCCAATGAGGGTGGGATGTTTTGTTTTCTCCGAAAATCACATTAATCATTAGAGGATAACTTATAGGATTAGAAAGTATAGTTATCAGAAGGCAAGCTCTTGCTTTGGCTGCTGCTAGCTTGCTACTACATAGTGTATCACTGTCGCTGCTACTCTGACTTGATTTATACTTGCTACATTACTCGAGTTAATTATAGTAGAATTTAGTGTTGTTTTAAGATTTCTAACTACTTCTATTCACCTCCTATCGCACTTAGTGCGTGAGATTTCCTATATCATTCTGTCTCTCTGCCTGGATACTGTGGGAATGAGAATTACATATACCAAGATCTAATTCAGGCAACAATCCTGTCAAACAGGCTTCCATCACAATATAACTCATTCTGTTAGATGCTGAGGTTGATACCTCCCATCTCTAAAGTCATCCAGGGGAAGCCATTGCTATATGCACAATGGGGCTTGCACTACAGAATAATTCAACGTCTAGTACTACTGTCTAGTAGCATTCAAAGATACAAATAGTTCATACTATAATAGCAGAGATTTAAAGGATGATGGTAGGAACGACTGCTGAGATACCGCAGAGAATCATCGACCGAAGGAAATACACCATAGAGATGGGTCAAAGGCACTATAGCTCGGGGGTTCCCGGACAACCAATGAACCAGAAGAAAAAAGGAGAGATATGGGAACAGGGAAAGGGGGACTACTACTGTCATCGCCAGGATTGATCTTTAGCCTCGAACGAAGACTCGATTGTGATGATATGTTCTTGTACCATGCCCACTGCCGTAGGCTTACTGAGAAGTAAACAAGTACGTTGAGACACAAATCTGCCTGCTCTATTGCTTTTCGTTAGACGATCGCTCCCACGCTTCAAAGTAACAATATTCAGTAGACAACCGTCCCTGGCAGTATTA
This sequence comes from Exophiala aquamarina CBS 119918, assembly GCF_000709125.1. Lineage (NCBI taxonomy): Eukaryota > Fungi > Ascomycota > Eurotiomycetes > Chaetothyriales > Herpotrichiellaceae > Exophiala > Exophiala aquamarina. The sequence continues at coordinate 24,706 of NW_013550544.1, read as the reverse complement.
CTGGTATGGTTGATCAACACTCGTATACAAGATTCGTGCTCATACAAATTCTTTAGATTCTTTCCCCTCCGAATTTCTCGCTACAACGCGTCCTCTCATGTCGAAGACTAGTCTAATTTAGGCGGTTATCTCAAACCCCTTTGGAGCCCTTACCTCGTATTGCTCGACTCTCCTTGTCGATTCTCTCTCATCTGTAAGCCTTACACCTCAATCTTCAGAACGGCCTTCCCAAAATTCTCACCCTTGAGCATGCCGATAAATGCCTCGGCTGCATTCTCGATCCCGACCGTCTCATGGACCTTAGCTTTAAAGGTGCCGTCCTTTAAACACTTGCTCACCTTGTCCCGGTGAGAGGCAGCGTACTTCAGTCCCATGTTGTCATCACTGACGATGAAGCCCGTCATCGTCAGACGCTTGGAGACGACTTGCATCGTGTTGTAAATGGGATAGCGGTCCTTGGCATCGATATTGTACTGACTTATTTGGCCACAGGCGACGATTCTGGCACAGGTGTTATTTTACAAATGTTCGGACGGACAAAGCTTCTTATTCTTCTTATTCTTCTTCTTCTTCTTCTTCTTCTTCTTCTTCTTCTTCTTCTTCTTCTTCTTCTTCTTCGGTGAAGGAGGCAGAAGCAACGGCAGATCAAAAACAACTCACCTTCCAAAATAGTTCAACGTGTCAAGAGCCCCCTCGAGCTGCTCACCACCCACATTGTCATAAAAGATGTCTATTCCCGTCCCGTTAGTTAACCTTTCTATGATCTCCTTTGTAGACCCCTTTTCCGTCTTGTAATTCCAGCCACCATCGAATCCCAGCTCCTTGGTGATAAATTCCAGCTTATCATCCGAGCCCACACTGCCCAGCACAGTCAAGCCCTCGTGCTTTGCCAGCTGCCCCACTAGTTGGCCCACAGCGCCAGCAGCGCTGGTCACGACTATCGTCTCGCCTCTTTTCGGCTTACCGATCTCATACAGTGACGAATACGCTGTAAGGCCGGGCATACCTAATACGCCGAGCCAGTGGCGGAGATCCTTGGGGGTATCGGGGTCGGAAAGGTCCAAATTTTGAGGCGTGTCACTGTGTGGAGCTTGTGTGAAAACGCTGTATTCCTGCACGGGCAAGCTGTGTCGAATTACGTCGCCTTCGGAGTAGCCATCGAGAGTTGACCTCAAGACTTTTGCAAGCGAAAGTGATGGCAATGCTGCGCCGACGGACAATGGCGGAAAATATGATTTGATGCCGGGATGTCTCAGCAGGGCACGGAGATAGGGGTCGAAAGAAATATAGAGAGTCTGCAGAAGAAGGCTGGCGGCTGGTATATCTTGATTTGTGTCGAATGGCCCAACATCTTTAACTGTCAAATGTTCGCCCGATAGCGGGAACCCAGAGGGGATCTTAGTGAAGATCAAGGCTCGGTTTCTATAAGACATCTCGACTATCTTTGAAGGCGTCCTGGATTCGAACTTAGGATGGTAGAAGAGGATATAAATGGAATGGGTATGATGCTAATTTCTGCACTAGAGGTTGGAGGGTGGAGAAACCAAACAGTAGTGATGATCTGTGTTCTGCAGAGAAAACTGTGCACTTCCTTTCATATGACTGAACACAATCAGAAGGACCAGACACCAATTTGTATGCTGTGAACACCGGAAAGGCACGGCAAGGAAAAGTATCCCAATTCCAACTTCCACAGTATCTTCGATGGCGTCATTGCAGTAGTAGCCCTATTAGACGTTTCTTGGTCAAAGTTTCACGCAACCTTCGCCCTGGTCAACCTGAAAGACTCTGTCGATCATCACACCAGACTCCATCAACTAGACTGGGTCAAGCTTTGCGCCGTGCCCGCAGGACATCGACTGGGAAAGCCGAGAGAAGAATGTCTCGGGCTCGATGGTCCCTCGAGGCAGCACAATCGGATCAATATGCACCCGCACCTGCGAAGCAATCCCTAGTAGAGATATATTAGTTCACCCGAGTTCCTAGGTGTATTGCATAATCATGTGCCCGAGTTTCCGCAACCCCACGGAGCAGGAAGCACTGGTGGTATACTGTATCTCAAAGGAAAACTTCGTCGTGAGAACAAACGTAAGGGATACGTAAGGCCGACAAATACCACCGGAGAGTCCTCAACCCGAACGAGGCTGGGGTAAAAAGATGGAACAATTTCCGAGCTTACTTGTTCAGCATCGACCGGTCAAACCTTTGACATTATTAAATGATGACTTCCTTATGATCGGCCGCAAGGTCATGTTTTCTCGGAAGAAGTCTCTGTAACAGGACACCATATATCGGGGCCTAATGCTTGGCGTAGGAGACGTCCAATCAGCTCACCACTAACTGGCTAATTGTGGTTAGACCAAGCGCTCTTACCGCTCTTACCTCAATTCCTAGACTCCCAAACGTTAGGCGCGGTGTATCCTAGTAGCGTGTCCCTGTGACGATGCGACACAAATATACGATTTGGGTCGAAAATACTATTGATGCCTTTACGGCCGAGACGTCCATGTCACACGGCGAATAGAGCAACTAAAACAAAATCGCCGAGGTTGTGTTGCGTCTATACTCATACAAATTATTACGCCCGACGGCAGAACCGAGAGGGTAAACTAAAGCTAGTCTACTAGTATAATTCTTAAAACGTACCCTAGTCTCCTTAAAGCCTATATAAAGTAAATCTCCTAACCTATATAACCCCAATAATAGTATACTATTATTGTCGGAAGGGGTTAGCGTAGGGTCTAGGCTAACTAGAGGGGGTAATTTTAGTATAGAATTATAGTGTAGGGTTATTTTCCCGTCTACGCCGGCCACTAGGTCTAAATAGTATAATAATTATATCTTCGTACTTAGGAAGACGAGGGGAATCGAAATCTAGTAATTATATAACTTTTAGATGTTACGAACTAGGTTATGGATGAGGTCGCCGGGATAGGCGCCCTACGTTCTAAGGGACAGTTTAAGGAAGGTTAGCCGATGGAGAACGAGGCTACATTACGTAACTAGGGGAGCATTAATGCATTAATGCATTAGAATAATATAGTAATGCACTAAAGTAGCACTTTAAGCATTATATATATATACTCCTTTACCTAGATAGTATAGTTCGTAGTTAACTTCGTTAGTAATCCTATACCTATATTTTAGGATATAGTCCGACGATTATATATTTCCTTTATTATCCTAGTCGACACTCTAGTACCTACTCTATTAAGGAACCCTACCTTAGTTAGAACTACATATAGCTCGAATTATAATACTTTAACTACTACTTAATTAGTATTAGATATCTAACGTAGGATTATCTCGAATTAAATCCCTACTACCTAGCGTACGCCTACTTATAGCCTTAAATAATTCTTTAATATTAGTATTTTAGCCCGTAGCCTAGCGTAACTTAATTTACTATAGGAGCCTAGGGAGCCTAGGGCTACCGTATAGTAAGGATAGTTTTCCCTACGCTTACACATTATAACTAAGCTCTTATAGTAACTATTTTCTACCCTATAAGTACACTATAATCGATATTTTTCCTATATTCCTATATATAATCGATATTTTCCCTATACTCCTATAGTCTATATAGTAAACCCTCTATCGCCCTTCTATTCTATCGTTTTAAGTTTAATAGCTAGTATACCTATATGTACTATATTTCTCTAAGTTTTATTATCTCTAGCTATACCTAGATACGCCGTACTCTCTCTAGGTTTAATTATTTCTAGTCGTGCCTAGTCTTTATTATCTCTAGCCGTACCTAGACTTTATTATCTCTAGCTATACCTAGATACGTCGTACTTTCTCTAGGTTTTATTATCTCTAGCCGTACCTAGATACGTCGTACTTTCTCTAG